>NW_026647622.1:0-14710 GCF_950295315.1 Erinaceus europaeus | reverse complement strand
AACCCCAGCAACAATAAAAAATAAAATAAAATAAAAAGGCATCTCTTCATCATTAAAATTAGGCCCAGGGACCATGTCCTCAAGGAAATATTTCTTGAATTCTCACCACCACCACCAGGAAGATAATAAACAGATTTGGTTTATTGGTACTCTGGATATGGTTTTTACCCCATTATTTGGATATTATCTTTATGAACCTAATTCCCATTCCTTTCACGGAGAGAATAACATTCTATGCATCTTTGAAATTCTACGTGTCTAGCTTAGTTCTTGAAACTGCAAATCTTAAACTGAGCCCCTTAATGTACTTGTATGCACCACAATTGATTTGGTTCAAATGATGCACTGTTTTGATTAATGGCAATTCTCTCTTCAACAGGAATTTCATGTCAAGGTGCTTCATTTTTTCCACTTTAGTATTCTGTCAAATCAGTTTATCAAACATTTGATGAGTACTGTGAATCCTAAGTACTTCCTTATCCTCTGGAAATATGAAGGTGAATAAGATACAGTACAAAGATTTTAAATCACAGAAACTACCTACATTTCAGTGTTCATGGGGTGGGTAGAAAAGAATGAAAAATGTTCCCTAGAGCTTATGGTCTTATTGATACAGAAAATAACTGCAGAAACAATATAGAGCACTTACCAATCAATCCATAGACAGGTACAAGCTGAAACTGTAAAAAAAAAACAATGCATAAGCACAATCTCCATGTTGGGCTATAGAAACAAATAGGAAGGCATGATTTCTGGACTAAAAAAAATTTCCATTACAACTAGATGAGTATGGGAAATGCAAATTTGAAGAATTAAAAAAATTTTTTTTTTCTGGAGGCTGAGTTGGTGGCGCACCTGGTTGAGTGCACATTACAATGTACAAGGACCAAGGTTTAAGCTCCTGGTCCCCACCTGCAGGGGGAAAGCTTCACAAGTGGTGAAGCAGTGCTGCAGATGTCTCTCTGTCTCTTCCTCACTGTCTTCGCCCACCCCCTCTCAATTTCTGTCTCTAGCCAATAAATAAATAAAATATTTTTTAATTTATTTTTTATTTAAGAAAGGATAAATTAACAAAACCATAGGGTAGGAGGGGTACAACTCCACACAATTCCCACCACCCAATCTCCATAACCCACCCCCTCCCCTGATAGCTTTCCCATTCTCTATCCCTCTGGGAGCATGGACCCAGGGTCGTTGAGGGTTGCAGAAGGCAGAAGGTCTGGCTTCTGTAATTGCTTCCCCGTTGAACATAGGCGTTGACTGGTCGGTCCATACTCCCAGTCTGCCTCTCTCTTTCCCTAGTAGGGTGGGTCTCTGGGGAAGCTGAGCTCCAGGACACATTGGTGGGGTCTTCAGTCTAGGGAAGCCTGGCCGGCATCCTGATGACATCTGGAACCTGGTGACTGAAAAGAGAGTTAACATATGAAGCCAAACAAATTGTTGAGCAATCATGGGCCCAAAGCTTGGAATAGTGGAGAGGAAGTGTTAGGGGGGTACTCACTGCAAACTCTAGTGTACTTCTGCTTTCAGGTATATATTTTGCAGTAGTTTATGGATACGTGTGAACATATGCTCTCTCTCACAGAAACTGGTGTATATCTAGGTTTTGGGACGTTGTTAGAAAGTGAACCACCCGAGATGGAATTAGAGTATACTATGAAAGGAAGGTCTCACCTGAGTAATGAAGCTGAAGGGTTGTCATTCCACACGTAAAGTCTCTGGACACAGTCTGAAGTGAAGGAAGCATGCTGAGGTGGCAATCATTGTGTTGGTTAGGTTAGAAAATATTATGAAAGGAAAATATTTTTTTAAAGAAACTTTTTTCCTACCACCAGGCTTATCACTGTGTCTGTGGCCCCATTGCTCCTGGCAGCTACTTATATTTTCTTTCTGGTAGAGGGTGAGAGGCAGAAAGGGTGGGAGAGACATAGAAAGGAGCAACACAGTAGCAACACCCCACCACTCATGAAGCTTCCCCCCTATAGGAACTTCCATGTTGTGGCTGGGAACTCAAATTTAGGACTTGACACATGGTAAAGTGTGTGCTCTACCATGTGAACTATTTCCCAGCCTCCATAACTTAGAAAGGTTTGTTTTTTGTTTTTTAACCAGAGCACTAATCAGCTCTGGCTTATGGTGGTGTGGGGGGTTGAACCTGGCACTTCAGAGCCTCAGGCATGAAAGTCTCTTTGCATAACCATTGTGCTATCTACCCCTGCCCAACTTAGAAAGTTTTTTTAAAACTTCACTTATTAATGAGAGAGAGTCACAAGCATCTTTTTATACCTTTTGCAGCATATGCCAGCGTTGGTTACATACAATATTTTGCAGTTTCCAGGACTTGGCTTGTTTACCTAAATCTAACGACTGGGGGGGGCTTTTAAGCTTGCACCACATCTTGGTACAAAAACATCTTGTTTTTCCAGAAACAAATATCCTGCCTTATCGAAAGCAGCCGAGGTTTACAGAAGTGGAAAGTTGGCATTATTCCTACTCTAGGTCTGGTAAATTTTTAACCATTCTATTGTTCTGGTGCTTGACTACCATCTGGGTTGGTCTCTGAACTGTGCTAGCAATTTCTTGATTATACCTGTACCCATTTTCCCCTTGATTATACCTGTACCCATTTTAAACCTTCATAGGCAAAGGGAGAGAGTGAAAGTGGCTACAGCACCAAAGCTTCAATGTAATGGGGGTCTGATCCCAAATCTAGGTCATGCAGATGACAAAGCAACACACTATCCAGGTGAGCTGTTTTGCCAGCCCTCAGAAACTTTTAAATGTTCTGTTCTGTAGCCAATAGTCAAGAAATAGTTTTTAAAACATATTTATTTATTTATTATTGGATAGAGACAGAAATTGAGAGGAGATAGAGATGGAGAGAGACAGAGACACCTGCAGCCCTGCTTCACCACTCGTGAAGCTTTTTCCCGGCAGGTGGGGACTAGGGGCTTGAACCTACGTCCTTGTGCACTGTAATGTGAACACTCAACCGGGTGTGCCACCACCTGGCCCCTAAATAATTTTTATCTAGACCAAAAAAATCATTTCCAAACTTCATAGTATAAAACAGGTAGACTTTTATAGTAAATATTTTTTTTTGGCAAGGGTAGATAGTGTCATGGTTATGCAAAGTGACTCTCATGTCTGAGGCTCCTAAATCTCAAATTCAGTTTCTCGCACCACTATAAGCCAGAGCTGAGTAGTGTTCTGGTAAAAAAAATAAAAAAGAATAACCTGAACTGGAATTGGCATATTGCACCAAAGACTTTGGGGGGGAGGGGAGAACACAGGTCCAAAATGGGTGACTGTGGACCCAGTGGGAGTTGTATTGTTATATGGAAAACTGGCAAATGTTATGCATGTACAAACTATTGTATTTACTGTTGAATGTAAAATATTAATTCCCCAATAAAGAAATTAAAAAATAAATAAATAAATTCTTATGAAAATGATCATACCAGAAACTCTACTTCTGTAACAAGGAAATCATTTAAAAAAGAAAAAAACAGTAGTTTACATACACTTGCCTATACAGAAAAAAGACTTTAAATTCATCATAAGGGAGGAAATAATGACATCAACTAAAATAGAATATTACTGCAACACTGAAATGATTGTTATAAAACAGTGTATTAACAGCAGAGTCTGTTTATTGTATAATGAAAGAAATATAACATTATATGTACACTGATTACAGCTGCATGTTAAATTGTCTCCATGTGGAAAACTAGGAGAAATGGATAATAAATACAGCTGTTGCTGATGTAGTGAAATTATACACAAATTTTATTTATTTATTTATCTTTTTTGGTGAGTAAAACTGGAAGAAACATTAAAGAGTCCAGTTTATTAATTTGATCCAGGACTTTTGCCTCAAATGGATTTGGGGGCCTAGTGTGAATCATTCAAGTTACAATGCAAAAAGGACCCAGGTACAAGACTCCAGACCCCACCTGCAGGGGGAAAGTTTCATAAGCAGTGAAGCAATGTTGTAGGTTTCTTTCTCTCCACCTTCCCTCCCAGTTTCTCTGTTTCTATCCAATAATAAATAAATAATAAGGAGCCGGGTTGCAGTGCACATGTTATAATGTGCTAGGACCTGGGTTCAAGCCCCGGGTACCCACCTACAGGGGGAAAGGGGTGAAATAGTGCTGCAGGTGTCTCTCTTGCTTCTTCCGTATCTCACACTTCCTTCACAATTTCTGGCTGTCTCTATCCAATAAATAAATAAAAATAATTTAAAAAATAAAAATAATTTTAAATCAGATTTTTATGCTTCAGAATTTGAGCCTCTTTTTAAAAATATTTATTTATTTCCTTTTTGTTGCCCTTGTTTTTATTGTTGTTGTAGTTATTATTGTTGATGTCGTCGTTGTTGGATAGGACAGAGAGAAATGGAGAGAGGGGAAGACAGAGAGGGGGAGAGAAAGATAGACACCTGCAGACCTGCTTCACCACCTGTGAAGCGACTCCCCTGGTAGGAAGCGGTGGCTCGAACTGAGATCCTTATGCCAGTTTTTGCGCTTTGCGCCACCTGCACTTAACCTGCTGCGCTACCGCCCGACTGTTAAATTTGAGCCTCTTACTGAACAAAAGAATTATTTTCGGGGGCCGGCGGTGGAACACCGGGTTAAACACGCATAGTACAAAGCGCAAGGACCCGCGCACGCACGCAGGGATCCCAGTGCAAATCCCTGGCCCCGCACCTGCAGAGTGGTGGCTTCACAAGTGGTGAGAAAGGTCTGCAGGTGTCTGTTTTTCTTTCTCCCTCTCTATCTTCCCCTCCCCTCTCAATTTCTCTTTGTCTGTCCTATCAAGAAAAAAATTAATCGCCACAGGAGCAGTGGATTCATAGTGCAGCACTGAGCCCCAGAGATAACGCTGGAAGCAAAAAAAAAAAAAAAAATCATTCCCTGGGCAAGAGGAAAAATCTCTACTTTGTTAGAAATTTATTTTTAAAATGAGCATTCTCTAGACATATAATACTGAAAAGTCCATCTGGGTAGAATACAGTCTCTAGGAGGGAGTGAGGAAGAAAGGGAAGAGGGAGGGTAGAAAGGAAATCTGGCCTGGGGAGCTAGCAGGATAGTTTTGCAAATGGATTTCTTGCTTTAAGCTCTGAGGTACCAGGTTCAGTCTCCAGCACTACCATAAACCAGAGCTAAACAGTGCATTAGTCACTCAGTCTGTCTATCTATGTAGCTCTCTCTCTCATTAAAATAAATAGAAATTTTATTTTATTTTTTTAAATAAATAAAAATTTTAAACCTGTAAAGAAAAAGTAGAAGCTGTTTGTGATTTACTTATTCATATTATTAAAATATATTAAACTTTATCATTTGAATAACCAGTGTAGAAAGAAAATTAACATACTATGAAACTCATCTGTTATTATTATTATTATTATTTTATCAGATCACTGCTTAGCTCTGGTTTCTGGTGGTATGGGGGGATTGAACCTGGGACTGTGGAGCCTCAGACACGAGAGCTTCTTTGGCTAGCCATTATGCTATCTCCCCTGCCTGAAACTCATCCTTTTAAAGTATACAACAGTAGTTTTTAGTACATTTATAGATTTGGACAACCATTCTATTAATTATTTTTAGAAAATTAAAAATAAAATACCCATTAGCAACCACACCCCATTCTTCCCCTCAGTCCCTGGCAACCACCAATTTATTTTTGCATCTTGGATTTGTCTATTCTAGGTTCTTCATATAAATAGAACCAGAAAATATGTGCTCTTTATTTAATATTCTAGGTTCACCCATTTGGTAGCACATATCAGTAGTTCATTCCTTTTAATGGTCAAGTCATATTTCATTATAGATATATTGTTTATCCATTCATCAGTCAGTGGACATTTGGGTGCAAATATTTGTATGTAGCCAATATGTTTTCAGTGTACACATAGCAACTGGATTGTTGGGTCACGTGATAAGTCTATGTTAAAAACATTCTTGAAAAACTACTAAACTATTCTCCAAAGTGATTGCAATATTTTACATTCACATCAGCAATGTATGAGAGTTTCCTAGTGATCTTTTGACATCCCTTCAAGTTCTTAATGCAGTGGTTGGCATGCAGTAAACATTGAATAGCTGTCAACTATTCTTATTGATATTGTCCACACTGTTATTAGAGAAAACTGGAAACTATCTTCATATCTATAATCCATTAATAAAATGAAGTTACTGTCTAGTTTCCTTTTCCTTTTTTTTCTTTTGAAGGACTTTTAATCTAGGGCCTCACTCATGCAAAGTTAGTGTGCTACAATTCAACTACATCCCTGACCTGTATTATTTCTTTCTCTGGGCTATACTTTAACCTTTTTTTTCTTCTTCTTCATTAGTTGGAGAAAACATATGATTTTTTAATTATATTTTATAAATATTTAAAATATGTGTATGCGTGTGACCTACATTCCCTTCAAAGTCCTACTTTAATGTAGCTCTGAAGGGGGCAGAGAGGTAGCATAATGGTTATGCAAAAGACTTTCATGCCTAAGGCTCCAAAGTCCCAGGTTCAGTCCCTGGCACCACCATAAGTCAGAGCTGGTAAAATAAATAAGTAAGTAAATAAACAATCATTGCCACACATGTCTGTGATTGTCCACTTAAGTAAGTGCATGTACTCATATATTTAGGGCATTCCATTTCTTCCTCCTGGATCTAGTTGCTGTGAATATAGTTGTTGGAGATAAATCTGCCGAAATAAGCTGGTGAATCAGGATTGAATCTAACCCCTTAATGTTTAATAAGAAAGCTATAGTTTGGGAAACACTGAACATTTTATTTTATTACTTAACCAGAGTACTACGCAGCTCAGTCTTATGGTGGTAGTGGGAATTGGAACGGGATGTTTGGTGCCTCAGGCATTAAAGTCTTTTTACATAACTGTTATATTGTCTCCTTAGTCTCTAAATTAAATTATAATTTTTATTTATTTATTTTCAAGACATTGAGAGGGACCAGTAATACTGCTTATTCCTGGCATATGGTGGTGTTAGGGATCAAACCTGGGACCTCTGAGGCCTCAGGCATGAATGAATTATAATTTTTTATAATGAATAGATAAGAATCATTTAAATACCTTGTAACAAAGAGAATTTATGGCTAGGTGAGAATTTTATGAGCAAAGCACTGATAAAAGTTTTCAAACACCCACATATTGAAAAAAAGAATGCTTGACCAAGCCTAGTACTTTACTTGCTCAGAATTAATAAGAACTCTTAAACAAAAAGGAGCTTGCATTTGGTTCTCATTCTTGCCCCATCTCTTAACTATTTGACCTGCCTGACCACTCGTTATTTATTTAGCACAAAGAAAGCTTTAGTTATATAGATTGTTTAAAGGAAATGCTCTGCCAAGCACTTAAAACTATGACAAAAATTTTTGTTAATTCATTACTATCTTTATATAAGTCTTTTTATTTTATTTTATTCCTTTCCAAAGCACTGCTCAGCTCTGGTTTATGGTGGTGTGGGTGTAGAACCTGGACCTCAGAGCCTCAGACATGAGAGTCTGGTTGCATAACCATTATGCTATCTATCCCCACCTAATTTATCATTCTTTATAAATTAAGTTCCAACTAAAGTTATTGACTTAACCCTTCCCAAAAAAGCTAAGTTATCAATTCAATTTTTTTTTTTTGCCTCCAGGGTTATTGCTGGGTCTCAGTACCTGCACTACAAATCCACTGCTCCTGGAAGCCATTTTTCTCATTTTGTTGCCCTTGTTGTTGTTATTGTTGCTGGAGAGGACAGAGAGAAATCAAGAGAGGAGAGGAAGACAAAGAGGGGGAGAGAAAGATAAACACCTGCAGACCTACTTCACTACCCATGAAGCGACCTCCCTGCAGGTGGGAAGCGGGAGCTAGAAATGGGATCCTTGACCTGTCCTTGAGCTTAGCACCATGTGTGCTTAACCCACTGTGCTACCGCCCGGCCTCCTCAACTCAATTTTTTTTAAGATTCAGTTATTTTTATTTTATTTATTAATTTTTTTCTTTTTTTTAATTGGGGAATTAATGTTTTACATTCAACAGTAAGTACAATAGTTTGTACATGCATAACATTCCCCAGTTTCCCATATAACAATACAACCCCTGCTATGTCCTCTGAATCCTTCTTGGACCTGTATTCTCCCCACTCACCCACCCCAGAGTCTTTTACTTTATTTATTAATTTTAAATAGAGACAGAGAAATTGAGAGGGATGGGGGAAATAAAGAGAAAGGAAAAAGACATCTGCAGCTCTGCTTTACCACTCATGAAGCATCCCTCATGCAAATGAAGACTGGGTGCATGAACAGTGTCTTTGCATACAGTAACATGTGCACTCTACCTGATGCACCACTGTACAGGCCCCTTATGAACTCATCTAAAATAATTACTTGAGGGGTAATCAGTAATATACCCAGTAGAGCATGTATGTTATACTACACAGGAACCCTGGTTCAAGCGCTAGGGGCACCTCCTACAGAGCAGGAAGCAATGATGAAGCAGTGCTACAGGTATATCTCTCTTCCCCTTTCCTTTCAATTTCTCTCTGTCTCATTCCTAAATAAAATAAAAATAATTTTAAATGATTATACTTGATTGAAAACAGATGCAAATAAATTGCCTTATTCTACTTCCTACACACACACACACACAAACATACAGGGACTGCAGGATTCTGCCACTTTGGAGAACTTCCCTCCCCCTCCCCCTCCCCCCTGGAAATAGAGGAACAGTGCCAGGCAGAGGGAGAGACACCATAGCATCACTTCATCACTCATAAAGCTTACCCTTTGCATGATGCTCCCACGTGGTAATCAGGAACTTGATGCCAGGTCCTTGCACAAGGCAAAATGTATGCTCTACCAGGTGAGCCATCTTCCAGCCCCCTTTTTCTGCCATTGTTTGAGTGCTTAGTTCAAGACTTGTTAAAATCTGAGTGGTGTGGGATGATCTCACTCTCAGGCAGAAGTTGAAAAACAAGATCAGAAAAGAAAAAAAAAAAAAGCACAAGTAGAACCTGAAATGGAATTGGCATATCGCACCAAAGTAAAAGACGCTGGGGTGGGTGAGTGGGGAGAATACAGGTCCAAGAAGGATGACAGAGGACCTAGTGGGGGTTGTATTGTTATATGGGAAACTGGGGAATGTTATGCATGTACAAACTATTGTATTTACTGTTGAAGGTAAAACATTAATTCCCCAATAAAGAAATAAAAAAGTCTAGCAGGATCTATGAAAAAAAGAAAAAACAAATCTGAGTGGTCTGAGGGCCTAGTGGTAGCTCACCAGGTTAAGCGTACATAGTACTAAGTCCAAGGACCTGCTCAAGAATTTGGGTTCGAGCCCTGGCTCTCTACCTAGAGGAAGCTCGGTGAAGCAAGTCTGCAGGTGTTGTTCTCTCTCCCTCTCTATCTTCCCCTCCTCCCTCAATTTCTCTCTGTCCTATCCAACAACAACAAAGATGGAAAAGATGGCCACCAGGAGCAGTGGATTCATAGTGCAGGCACTGAGCCCTAGCGATAACCCTGGAGGCAAAAAAAAAAAAAAAAAATCTGAGTGGTCTCTACCACCTCCAGCAAATAAATAGAACATCTTCCTTTAAGGAGTCTTCAGGCCCATGTCTGAGTCCTGTCCAGTTGCTTCCCAAATCCCTGAGATTACAGTTTGAGTTAGCAAATTGTCCTGTGTAAACCCACTATCTCTTGGTTTAAGGTAAGGAAAGAGAAGCTTGCTTTCCCACTTTCTGTCAAGGGTAGTCACAACAAAACAATATGTTTCTCCCAAGAAACTTCAGCAAAACTCCCACCTCTTTATCTGGGAGTAGAACCACAGAACGAGCCTGGGTGTTTCAATGTACATATTTTCTTAGGCACCTCTCTTTGTTATGAGACTCTCATTCTATCTTTGTGCCTTACAGCACAAAATGCATAGCTCTGTGATTTATACATAACTTTGTATTTATGTAATAAAAATAACACAGATATACATGGGAATAGAAGACACTGACTTCCAGATGGTTTCTTCTGAGGATGAAGATAAGATAAGGAATGCCAGGGGAGAACTTTGTGTCTGGTTGTAGCACTTTAAAATGAGTTTGGCCAAATGTGAACATCTGTTTACATTTAGTGATAAATGCAAAGTTGCCTTTTTTATTTTCTAATTTTCTATAGAGGCATCTTTTCCCTGTATGTTTGAAATGTTTTCTAGCTTAAAACTAAATGGAAAAATGAACCTGCATTTCAGTAACTGCTTTAAGTTTCTCTTCCCCTTCATTATAAAAGAAATGAAATAGAAATCATTTGCTAGAAACTATTCTAATTCTCCACCCTCGGGCATACACACTTGGATCCATCCTTTCCTTCTTTTCTCCAGGTACAGTAGAGTTGGAACCCTGGTCTGGAGCGCCTCCTTTTTCCTCAGGGACCATATGTTGGTTCTGCTAGTTATTTTCCTCTAAGTATCTCATAATTTGTGGTCTAACATCCAAGTCCTTGATACATTTGGAGTATACTTTTGTGTGTGGTGAAATGTGGTGGTTCAGTTTCATTCTTCTGCATGTTTCAACCCATTTTTCCCAACACCATTGTTGAAAGACTCTCCTTTCTCCACTTAATAGTTTGGGTTCAAGCACCTGGTCCCCACCTGCAGAGCAACAGTTTCACAAGTGGTGAAGCAGGGCTGCAGGTGTTTCTTTGTCTCTCTCCCTCCCTATCTTCCTTTTCTCTCAATTTCTGGCTGTTTCTACCCAATAAATAAATAAAGGTGTTACAGAAATATCTGTGCTACAGCTCCGAGTGTTATAGCTCAAGAGTGTTACAGCTCCAAGGTGTTTCAGTTCTAGGGTGCAGCAAATACAAAGGACAAGTAGGACAAGTCTGAGGCCAAGACCTGGTAGAGAACAGGGAGAAAGAACTGCCAGGCTAGACTGTCAGCCTGATTTGGAAAGCCACTTATATTCCCTTCAAACCAGTGTGGTGTGTGTTGATTGGTTACAGGGTGGTTTTGGAATAGTTACATTTTGATTGGTTACAAGGTGCACTAATCAGGTGTGCTTAGGTACAAAGGTAATGTGCAAACAGATTGGTCACATTGTGAGTCATCAAGGTACATGTAAAAGGAAGGATGAGGTGGATTGGTTACATTCCATGCCAATCTGGCCCAAGTGAATACAAAATGAAAGATACAATTTGGTTGGCTACATTCTGCTAAAGGAAAAGATTGAACTTGATTGGTTACATTTCTAGTCACCTAGGTTTGCCTAATGGTTGGTGGACCTGCCTGTCTGTCTACTATGGAACTAGGGAACATTTCATTTCAAAGATAATAAAACAATATTTAAAAGAAAGAGAATTTTAATATTAAGATTTTATTTGAACTAGTATTTATATGCAAAGAAATGTGCAGATAGGATGCTAGGCAGTGGCACATCTGGTTAAGCACACATTAATATGTGCAAGGACCTGGGTTCTAGTCCCCCTGCTCCTCATCTGGGGGGGAGGGAGTGGTGGGGGTGGGGACACTGTACAAGCAAGTACTAAAGTTGTCTCTCTCTCCCTCTCTATCTCAACCTACCCCTTTTAATTTCTGTCTATCCTGTGAAATAAAGAAAAAAATTAGAAAGTAAAAAATGTCTACCAAGAGGGGTAGATTCATCATGCCCAGCAATAACTCTGGTGGCAAAAAAAAAAAAAGGCAAATATTAAGTTTTATAGTTTGATTAGTTTGGGTAAGTGCATTCAACTAAAGTAACCCTCACCAATATTAAGATACTTTTCCATCTTCATGATATTTCTCTTGTTTTATTCTATCCCATTTACTATCAAAACAACCACTGATTTGATTTACTTTAAAAAATATTTTAAGGGGGGAGAGTAGCACAGCGAGTTAAGTGCACATCGCACAAAACGCAAGTACTGGCATAAGGTTCTCAGCTAGAGTCCTGAGCTCCCCACCTGAAGGGGGGGTCACTTCACAGGCAGTGAAGCAGGTCTGTAAGGTGTCTGTCTTTCCCACCTCTCTGTCTCCCTCCCTCTCAATTTTTCTGTCCTATTCAACAACAACAACAGCAATGACAACAACAATAATAATGACAACAAGAGCAACAAAATGGGAGGGATGGCCTCCAGGGGCAGTGGAATCGTAGTGCAGGCACTGAGCCCCACCAATAACCCTGGAGGCAAAATATATATATATACGCATATATTTTTTAAATGTATCTTTAAAAGAAAAGCACCCTAGAATAAAATACAAAAGAAATTTTCTAAAATCTAAAAATAATGAATTAGTAGTCTTGATGGGGAACTGTTTTAAAATACAGAACCTGTGGTATGTAGTGATTAAATTTAGTTCTCTTGTTTTGTATGCTATAAAAATCTTACTATTAATCATATAGATGGGCAAGAAAATATTTCTGACATTCTATCTAATCTTAACCTTTCTATTTCTGCTTTAATGCATGATAGCAGTATTTGAAATTAACATTTAAATTAGCTTATAATTTCAACACTATCTTTTTTTAAAAAATTAATTATGCAAAGAAATTTTCATGCCTGAGGCTCCAAATCCCCCATAGCACCATAAGCCAGAGCTGAGCAGTGTTTTAATTAAATATGTGTGTATGTGTGTGTGTGTGTATTAGTGGTTTAATAATGATCAACAAGATTATAAGACAACAGGGGTTCCATAACATTCCTACCCACCAGAGTTCTGTGTCACATCCCTTCCATTGGAAACTTCCCTATTCAGTATCCCTCCGGGAATATGGACCAAAATTCTTTATGAAGTGCAGAAGGTGGAAGGTCTGGCTTCTGTAATTGCTTCTCTGCTGGACATGGACATTGGCAGGCTGATCCATACCCAAACCTGTTTCTATCTTTCTATTTATTAACTTTTTTAAAAGAATGTTTTATTTATTAATGAAAAGGATAGAAGGAAAGAGAGAAAGAACCAGACATCACTCCAGTACATGTGTCACAGGTATTGAATTCACAACCTTATTCTTGAGAGTCCAATGCCTTAACCACTGCGCCATATCCTAGACCACTGTTTCTATCTTTCCCTAGTTGGGTAGGGCACTGGAGAGTTTTATCAGTATATGTTCATAAAACACTTTGGGTAATTAATTTGTCCTACAGCAAATGGAGCCTGCTATTTTTCTCTCTCTCTTTAAATTTTAGTTATTTTGGATAGAGACAGATAAATCAAAAGGGAAGGAATATATATAGAGAGAGAGACAGACAGACATACAGACAGACAGACAGACAGAGCTGCAATAGGGCTTTACTGCTTATGAAGCTTCCTCCCTGCAGGTGGAGACTAGGAGTTTACATTCAACCAGGTGCACCACTACCTGGCCCCAAACCTGTTAACTTAGTACTTGTAAACAACTGCCTGTAGGGGGCCAGGCAGTGGTGCACCTACTTAAGCTCACATAGTACTAGAACCTGGCTTCAAGCCCCAGCTCCCCACCTGCAGCTGGATGCTTCATGAGTGGTAAGCTGGTCTGCAGGTGTCTATCCTTCTCTGTCTCCCCCTCCTCTCTCAATTTCTTGCTGTCCTATCTAATGAAAAAAAAAAAAAAGGCTACCAAAAGCAGTGGATTCATATTCATAGAGCCAGCCAAGAGCCCTAGTGACTGGAGACAAAAAGCAAAAACGAACAAACTGCCTGTGTGGTGGGGGGACTCACTTTCAGCAGTGTCAGCAAAAACATTTTCATTTAGAAACCATCCTGGTGCAGTTTTCTTCTAAGCAGAAATTTATTCTGATCAAAATAGCCATCATCTGTCTCTGAAGGATTTTCTGTAGGTTTTGTTTTCAGCCTCTTTGGAATTTACAGAGAGATGGGATGGTAATTTTGGGTTAACACCTGTCTTCGAAATTTCTAACTTCGGATATTTGGTTTGCATTCTTTATAATATTTTTAAAATAGTATTTTACCACTCCAACCAGATTACTAGCATGAGTCTTTTTGCATAACCACATTGCTGTCTTCCCAGCCTTTAAGCTACTCTAAATTAATTTTAAAGACTGCTTCAAGTATCATCATTTTTGATGATCCTAAATTCTGAGTGATAATTCATTTTATTTTTACTTATTTTTAGAATTTTTTCATTTGTATTTTTATTTTCTTTATTTTTTATTTTATTTTATTTTTACCAGAGTATTGTTAAACTCTGGCTTATGGTGGTGGCAGGGGATTGAACCTGGGACTTTGGAGCCTCAAGCATGAGAGTCTCTTTGCATAAGCACTATGCTATCTACCTTCTGCCCGAATTTGTTTTATCTTTATTCATGATTTAACATCAATTTACAAAATTATAAGATAATAGGGACATAATTCCATAATGTTCCCACCATCAGAGTTCTGTGTCCCCATCCCCTCTACTGGAAATAGCAATTGTTTTCCCATTGTCATAGATATGGATTGTCTTTATATCTATAACTATATATCTATTTGCCCATTTTTTCCTTTGTTCCTGCCTTTAGTTCCTTTCTAAACCACACCTATATCTATTACTTCTTCTGAGTCTCCTTCCTTTTTTCTTCTAATAAGGGAAACAGTGCCTGGCTTCCTCTGGTGTTTTCCATTTGATTCCTTTCTATCAACTATCAACATTTTGTTATCAAATTGAAAAGATGTTAGATATTGGTGATGTTCACTCAGAGGTTAATTCCAACCTTGAGGTTACTTTAAAACTTTAAAA
>NW_026647621.1:0-52566 GCF_950295315.1 Erinaceus europaeus | reverse complement strand
CTATATTTCTCTCTCCTCTTCTATGTCCCTTCTCCTCTCAATTGCTTTATATCCTGTCAGATAAAACAATAAAGAAATAAAGGGCAGAAAATACGGCCTCCAGGAGCAGTGGATATGTAGTGCTGGCACTGAATCCCATGATAACCCTGCTGGCAATAAAACAAACACAGGCTGGGGGGGAGGCTATGGATTGACCTGCCAATGCTCATGCCTATCAGAGAAGCAATTACAGAAGACATAACTCCTATCTTCTGCACCTCAGAAATTTTCTTTTTTGAAAATTGGATTGAATGTCTCAGAAAAAAAAAAGATTTTTTGGGCTCATACTCCCAGAGGCAGAGAAAAGTTAGGGGAAGATGAGCAGACGGCTCTGAAACCCAATTCCATCAGGACCCAGAGAAGAAGAAGAAAAAAGGAAAGACAGTCAGATGGAGTAATAGGTGTAGCTGTGACTTAAAGTGGTCAAGAAAGCAGGACCATAGAAAAGATGAGAGAGAAAAAATATATAGATAGACAGTTATAAAAATAATAGTCAACCCATATCTGTGATCTTGGGAGAATTAATGTAGTTTCCATGGAGGGAATGGGGACACAGAACTCTGGTGCTAAGAACAGTGTGGAATTCTTTTAAAGTTTTTTTTAAATTATCTTTATTTATTGGATAGAGACAGCCAGAAATTGAGAGGAAGGGGGAAACAGAAAGGGAGAGAAAGAGAGACACCTGTAGCATTGCTTCATCACTTGCAAAGCTTTCCCCTGCAGGTGGGGACCAGTGGCTCAAACCCACATCCTTGTGCGTTGTAATGTGTGTGCTCAACCACGTGCGCCACTACCTGGCCCCAGAACAGTGTGGAATTGTACTTGTTGTTTTGTAATTTTGTAACTCACTAATAAAAATAAAAATAAAATAAAAATCCTGAAGTGGAGGTTTCACCAGCCTTTTTTTTTTTTTTTTTTGCCTTGCCATTGGCTTTCACATGGGGAAATATCATCTTCAGCCTGTTGGGTTAAATTATCTTCTTGTCTGGGGAGATAGTGTCAGATTTGGAAACAGGACTAGAAAGCTGGATCAGGGAAGAGGATAGCTCCTAATTATAGAAAAAGTATATACATATCTTTAACTGCAAACCCTATTGATATGATCTGGGGCCTATATTCAACACAGGAGCCCTTGTAACCTCTGCATCCCTGTAGGTCTGAGCTTACATTATGTGGTCATAGCTAGGAACATTCTAGGTTGCACTCATTTCAAGACTCATCTTCCCAAGTGGCAGAGTATGCTGAACCAACCTCCCGTCAAAGAATGGGGTAGTTGCTACCATTGTCGACCCACACTGAGGGCAAGATCCTATAGAGGCCCACAAGAGGGTCCACTGTGCTGTTCCTGATGGAGATGATGAGATACAGTGGAGAGAGGGATCTGTTAGAGGTCTAGCCCTATCATGAGGTCTAGGCACATCATGTCTATGTGGGAATCCCAGGATTCTCTGACCTAGGCCCTGGATGGTGGGGTGACCTGGTAGTGACCAAAAGAGCTATCATTAAAGTATGCTGGTCCCTTGTCCTTATCCAGCATTTGTAGTTCTTACTTTGTATGACAAGGTTAGCCTTGTAGTGACTGAGGGAAATGAAATAGGAAGTAGGTGAGTAGGGTATCTAGGTCTAAATAGAAACTATCTGATTAAATACTTTATGGTGTATTTTTTTAAAGGTATTTTTGTTTGTTTGCTGCACTTATTGAGTCACTGAAAAATAGTGTGCTTTTATTTTAAAGTATATATTTCTCCTTAATTTATCTCCCCAGACAATACCTTTGGCCCACTTGCATGTTAGCTGTCAGGCTCAGGCAAAAATTAGTGAAGTCATGGGCCCCTTGGCATAGACCTAAAATAGACCTACTAGCTTCTTCCATCTCATCTGATATATTCTTGCCTTTAGGCTCCTGATTATTAAATAATTTGTTCTGCTTTATATCGTAGTGCTTTTTCAGCCCCCATGATGCAGGTACTACTATGATGCCAACCTGACTTCCGTGGGTAAACAATCTCACATTGTGTCCCACGTCTCCGGAGCCCTGCCTCACTACGGAAACGCAGACAGGCTGGGAGTGTGGATCGACCTGCCAAAACCCATGTCCAGTGGAGTAGCAATTAGAGAAGCAAGGCCTTCCACCCTCTGCACCCCATAATGATCCTGGGCCTATGGTCCCAGTGGGATAAAGAATAGGAAAGCTTTCAATGGAGTGGAGGCGATATGTAGTTCTGGTGGTGGGAATTTTGTGGAACCCCTCTTATCCTATGGTCTTGTCTGTCATTATTAAATAAAAAAAATTCTCTTCTTAAAGCACACACGATGTCAGCAGGTGAGATAGTTCTAATTTTCACTAGATAGAGAGGATTCTATTACTACTCTCTTCAAGGGCCAAGATTGCAGAACAGACCTCTTGTCTCTTCTCTCCTCAGAGGCATGTTCTATCTGCACTTCTCTTTCTTTTCTGCTTTTTTTTTTTTTTAATGATTTTGTTGGGGAGGGACTAGTGATTTATATATAGTACAGTTGCTGACAGAGGGGTAAAATTTCTCATTTCATCATAGTAGGTGTCTGTAAAATACTTTATCACCGACATAGATCCTTTTACATCATCATGTACTAGGAGGACAACTCATCCTCCTTCCCCAGAGTTCTTTGCTTTGGTGTAATGCACCACACCCACTCCAAGTTTTACTTTGTGTTTTCCCTTTCTGTTCTTGTTTCTTAAGTTCTACATTTGAGTGAGATCATCCTTTTCTTTTTGTTTATCTCACTTTACATTTAAGTTCCTTCAAGCTCCTCTAGGATGAGGTGAAGAAGGTGACTTCATTCTTTTTTTTAAAAATTTTTCTCTCTCTTTTAAATCTTTTTTATTATATTTATTTTATTTAATGGATAGAGATGGCCAGAAATCAAGAGGGAAGGGGGTGATAAAGAGGGAGAGAGTCAAAGAGACACCTGCAACACTGCTGCACCACTTGGAAAATTTCCCCCTGCAGGTGGGGTCTGGGGGCTTAAACCCAGGTCCTTGAGCATTGTAACATGTGTGCTCAACCAGGTGTGTCACCACCTGGACCCTGACCTTATTATTCTTAATAGATGAGTAGTACTCCATTGTATATATACCATAACTTTCTTTTAAAAAATTATTAGTGATTTGCAAAATTATAAGATAATGGTATAATTCCACACCATTCCCACCACCAGAATTTTGTGTCCCCATCCTATCCAATGGAAACTGCAATAGTTCACTCAAAGTCACAGGTATAGTTTGACTATATATCCCATCTATCTATCTATCTCATCTATCTATCATCTACCTACCTATCTATAATCTATCTACCTTTTTGCTTATTTTTTATTCAATTCTGTGGCTTGCTTTCATTTTATTACTTTTTAACATATTTTTATTGACTTAACATTGGTTTGAAAAATTCTAATATATTTTTAAATTTTATTTAATGGAACAGAGACATTGAAAGGAAGGAGACATACAGGGAGAAAGACAGAGAGACATCTGAAGGCCTGCTTCACCACCCATGAAGCCTTACCCCTTCAGGTAGGCATCAGGGGCTTGAACCTGGGTCCTTGTGCATGGTAATACATGCACTTAACACATGCACCACCACCTGGTCCCCTTCTTTCCTTTCCTTTCCTTTTATTTATAAAAAGGAAACACTGACAGAACCATAGGATAAGAGGGGTACAACTTCACACACTTCCCACCACCAGAACTCTATATCCCATCCCCTCCCCTGATAGCTTTCCTATTCTTTAACCCCCTGGGAGTATGGACCCAAGGTCACTGTGGGATGCAGAAGGTGGAAGGTCTGGCTTCTGTAATTGCTTCTCTGCTGAACATTGGCATTGACTGGTCGACCCATACTTCCAGCCTGCCTCTCTCTTTCCCTAGCTGGGCAGGGTTCTGGGGAATCAGAACTCCAGGACACATTGGTGGGGTGTTTGTCCAGGGAAGTCTGGTTGGCATCATGCTAGCATTTGGTAGCTGAAAAGAGAATTAACATATAAAGCCAAGCAAGTTGTTGACTAATCATGAATCTAAAGGCTGGAATAGGGCAGATGAAGAGTTGCGGGGGGGGTGTCTCCATTTTGTAGATTCACCCGAGTAATGAGGCTGAAGGGTTTACATTCCACGACTGATGTCTCTGGACATAGTCTGAAGTGAAGCAAGCTAAGGTGGTACTCTTTGCATTTATTAGGTTGGGATCAGCAGATGCAATATCATTTGGTATGCATTGAGAGAGTATGCAGGAAAGTGAGCCCCACCCTAGAGGTTCCAGGACTGGGGGAAATATAAGCTCTCTAGAGGAAGTGGGAGGTTCCTGCTGTCTTAGGGTTTAAGAAGGCAATAGTTATTGTTATAATCATATTATTTGGCAACTGAGTCACACCTACACCTATTACTACTTCTGAGTGTCCTTCCTTTTTCCTCTTCACTCTCAGATAAGTGAAAGAGTCACTGACTTCTTCTGGTGTTTCCCAGATTCTTTTCCCTTTCAGTGATGGCATAAAAACAAAGAAAAAAAAAAAGCAAAAACAAAGATGACTGGTCACAAACATTCTGGGTCCATGTCAAATAGGGTTCAGAGTCCTCTGGTCATCTTCCTCTGGTACTATGGACCAAAATTCTTTTGGAGGTAAAGAGGGAAGGAATTATGGCTTCTGAAATTGCTTCTCCACTGGACATGGATGCTGGCTGGTCAATCCATACTCCCAGTCCATATCTCTATGTTTCTTAGTATGGTAGGGCTCTGGAGAGCTGAGATTCTGGGATATTTTGGAGAGGTCATCTGCCCAGGGAAGTCAGGATGGAACCATTTTAGAATTTATAACTCGGTGACGGAAAGGCAGTAAGATATAATCAGGACAAAATGTTTAATAAACAGGAACCAAAGAGTAGGAATAAAGCCAACTAGATTAGGGACCCTGGGGTGGAAAGAAGCGAGGATGTCTATATTAGATATATTCCTAGGAGCCCAGGACTTCTGTAATCTTTGCTTAAATTTGGTAGCTAACATGGAGGTTGACTAGAAATATTGTTTGGGAGGATGATGTCAGATTAGAGAATAGAACTTGATTAGATTAGTTTAGAGAATAGAACTGGATTAGGGTTCCTGAACTTGAAGAAAATAGAAAAATACAGTTAACTTTTTACCATATCCATCTGACATGGGAAATATGTATATTTATTTTTAGTGCAAAAACCTGTATAACCTCAAAGACATTGTCCGTTTGAGCTTTTGACTCCTGGTCACAGCTGGGTTCCCAGTTCATTCTAGGCTGTACTCATTATAGGACAGTCTTCCTTGAGTGGCAGAGTAGGTTGACCCAGCGTCCCTTTGGAGAGTAGGACAGTCTTTACCATTGATAGTTTATAGTGAGGGTAAGGTCCAGGAGAGACCCACAAAAAGGCTTATGATAGCACTACTGATGGAAATAGTGAGGTAAAGAGAGGGATACTTTAGAGGTCTAGGCCCATAGTATCTATGGGGGAATTCACAGATTCCCCAACTATGATCCCAGGTGATGTTGTGGCCTGGTTTATACCACAACTTTCTTATTTTATATATTTTTAATATATATATATTCATTATTTATTTATTTAAGAAAGGAGACATTAACAAAACCATAGGGTAGAAGGGGTACAACTCCACACAATTCCCACCACCCAGTCTCCATATCCCATCCCACCCCCTCCCCTGATAGCTTTCCTATTCTCTATCCCTCTGGGAGTTTGGACCCAGGGTCGTTGTGGGTTGCAGAAAGTGGAAGGTCTGGCTTCTGTAATTGCTTTCCTGAAGAACATGGGTGTTGACTGGTTGATCCATACTCCCAGTCTGCCTCTCTCTTTCCCTAGTAGGGTGGGTCTCTGGGGAAACGGAGAGCTCCAGGACACATTGATGGAGTCGTCTGTCCAAGGAAGTCTGGTCGGCATCATGCTGGCATCTGGATCCTGGTGGCTGAAAAGAGAGTTAACATACAAAGCCAAACAAATTATTGAACAATCATGGACCTAAAGGCTGGAATAGTGCAGATGAAGTGTTGCGGGGGGTACTCTCTGCAGACTCTTGTGTACTTCTGCTTTCAGGTAAATATTTTTCCCTGGTTTATGGACACGTGTGAACATATGCTCTATCTCAGGAGACCTGGTCTATATCTAGGTTTGGGGACTTTATTGGGGAGTGGAACACCTAGAATGGAATTAGAGAATACTATGAAAGGAAAGGTCTCACCCAAGCGATGAAGCTTAAGGGTTGTGATTCCACACCTGAAGTCTCTGGACACAGTCTGAAGTGAAGCATGCTGAGGTGGCACTTGTTGCATTGATTAGTTTGCGGTGGATGCAATATTATTTGATATGAATTGAGAGAAGCATGCAGGAAAGTGGGCCCCACCCTAAAGTTGCAGGACTGGGGGAAATATAGGCTCTATAGTGGAAATGTGAGGTTCCTGCTGTCTTAGGGTTCAAGAAGACAATGGATAGTTATTGGTATCATCACATTGTTTGGTAATTGGGTTAACTTTGAAAAGTCCCTTTGTTAGGGTTTGCTGTATAATACCCAGCACCTTGTATATAGTGGTGCCACTGTTTGCTTCTATTCTCCCTATACCACAACTTAGCCACTCATCTGTTGTTCCACACATTGGTTGCTTCTAAGTTTGGATATTTATACAAATCATGTAAAGGTCTTACAGGGGAGGAGTCACATTGGTCTCAGCATTGTGATTAGGTATCAGTAGATTTCAGTTATAGCTCCAGTTAAATTTTCTTTCTTTCATTCATGCTGAGCTTGTGAGAAATGGAGTTGTGACCCAGAATCAGTGCAGTTGTCCTCCACCAGGTTCTTGATTTAACATTGTTGACTTCTAGATGACTTTGTTTTATCCTTGTCTTCCACTTCACAAGAGCTTCATCCTATATGTCAGTTCTTTGGTGGATTTAATATTGTGTCTGTTTTTTATAGGGTGTCTTGTCTGATGTGATTCTGGAGATGGATTTTCAACTCTAGTTCTTTTAGCTAAGGCATCTACGAAATATTTTGGATATAGTTAATATTGACAGTTTAGTAAACTGGAAAAGGTTTAAATGATTAATAAACTGTAATTTCTTATTTAATTAAAGCAGTATGTATGACCCAGGGAAAAATGTTTTGGGCAAAATTTCAGACTTCATTAGTGTCTTATATAGGTTTAAGAAAATTTGTAGTAAATTTCTGCATTCTCCCCCCATCACCTCACCCTAATATAGCCTAATAATTCATCTCCAACAAACCAAGCCTGTGCTTCATCCCCAAACTTTATAGATATTTAAAATGAGAATTTAATATATGAGTTTAATGGTAACTATAAGTACAAATGAGTACAGAGTACAACAAAATACCAAGTGCCATAAAAATAGTTTGTTTCTTTTATTTTTATTTTTTTTTAATTTAAGAAAGTATTAATTAACAAAACCGTAAGGTAGGAGGGGTACAATTCCACACAATTCCCACTACCCAATCCCCATAACCCACCCCCTCCCATGGTAGCTTTCCCATTCTCTATCCCTCTGGGAGCATGGACCCAGGGTCGTTGAGGGTTGCAGAAGGTAGAAGGTCTGGCTTCTGTAATTGCTTCCCCGCTGAACATGGACGTTGACTGGTCGGTCCATATTCCCAGTCTGCCTCTCTCTTTCCCTAGTAGGGTGGGTCTCTGGGGAAGCTGAGCTCCAGGACAGATTGGTGGGGTCTTCAGTCCAGGGAAGCCTGGCCAGCATCCTGATGACATCTGGAACCTGGTGACTAAAAAGAGAGTTAACATACGAAGCCAAACAAGTTGTTGAGCAATCATGGACCTAAAGCTTGGAATAGTGGAGAGGAAGTGTTAGGGGGATACTCACTGCAAACTCTAGTGTACTTCTGCTTTCAGGTATATATTTTTCAGTAGTTTACTGATACGTGTGGACATATGCTCTCTCTCACAGAAACTGGTGTATATCTAGGTTTTGGGACTTTGTTAGAAAGTGAACCACCTGAGATGGAATTAAAGTATACTATGAAAGGAAAGGTCTCACCCGAGTAATGAAGCTGAAGGGTTGTCATTCCACATGTGAAGTCTCTGGACACAGTCTGAAGTGAAGCATGTTGAGGTGGCAATCATTGTGTTGGTTAGGTTGTGATCGGCAGATGCAATATTATTTCATATGGATTGGGAGAGGCATATGTGAAAGTGGGCCCTATCCAAGGGTTCCATGACTGGGGGAAGTAGAGGCTCTATAGTGGAGATGTGAGGTTCCTGCTGTCTTAGGGTTCAAAAAGACAATCGATAGTTAATATTATCATCACATTATTTGGTAATTGGGTTAACTTTGAAAAGTCCTTTTGTTAGGGTTTGCTGTACAGTACCCAGTATCTTGTACATAGCTGTGCTATTGGTTGCTTCTGATCTACTTGGTCTAGGCTTTTTTTTTTTTTTTTTTTTTTATTTAAATTTTTAATTTAAGAAAGGATTAGTGAACAAAAGCATAAGGTAGGAGGGGTACAACTCCACACAATTCCCACCACCCAATCCCCATAACCCACCCTCTCCCATGATAGCCTTCCCATTCTCTAGCCCTCTGGGAGCATGGACCCAGGGTCGTTGAGGGTTGCAGAAGGTAGAGGGTCTGGCTTCTGTAATTGCTTCCCCGCTGAACATGGGCGTTGACTGGTCGGTCCATACTCCCAGTCTGCCTCTCTCTTTCCCTAGTAAGGTGTGTCTCTGGGGAAGCTGAGCTCCAGGACGCATTGGTGGGGTCTTCAATCCAGGGAAGCCTAGCCAGCATCCTGGTGGCATCTGGAACCTGGTGATTGAAAAGAGAGTTAACATACAAAGCCAAACAATTTGTTGAGCAAACATGGATCCCAAGATTGGAATAGTGGAGAGGAAGTGTTGGGGAGGTACTCACTGCAAACTCTAGTGTAATCCTGCTTTCAGGTATATATTTTGCAGTAGTTTATGGATACGTGTGCGCATACGCTCTCTCTCACAGAAACTGGTGTATGTCTAGGTTATGGGACTTTGTTAGAAAGTGAACTACCTGAGATGAAATTAGAGTGTACTATAAAAGGAAAGTACCCAGTATCTTGTACATAGCTGTGCTATTGGTTGCTTCTGATCTACTTGGTCTAGGCTTTTGAGAGAGTCTGCATATCAATTACACTGCATATACTGAGAAGATTCAGTTTATGTTTTGAAAAACTTCGAGACATACAATTAATTTTCCCCCTCTCGTATTAATTAACTAGTGATGTATATGACTACATTTTACTAGGAGTGTACATAAACACCATTCCCACCACCAAAAGACTGTGACCCATCCCTCCCACCCACTCCCAACCCCCACTGGCCCAGGAAGCTGCATGTCTACCCCTCACCTCAGGGTTATTACTTTGGTCCCTACTTACAATTTGGTCAGGTCCTGCTTTTAGTTTCCCTTTCAGATCTTCTTACTCAACTTCTGTTGATGAGTGGGATCATCCCATACTCATCTTTATCTTTCTGACTAAGCTCACTTAACATAATTCCTTCTAGCTCTGTCCAAGATGGGTCAGAGAAGGTGGGTTCATTGTTCTTGATAGCTGCATAGTATTCCATTGTGTATATATACCACAGCTTTCTCAGCCACTCATCTGTTGTTGGTCACCTGGGTTGCTTCCAGGTTTTAGCTATTATGAATTGTGCTGCTATGAACATAGGAGTACAGACCTCTTTTTGGTTGGGTGTTATGGAGTCCTTGGGGTATAACCCCAGGAGAGGAATTACTGGATCATATGGAAGGTCCATGTCTAGCCTTCTGAGAGTTTTCCAGACTGCTCTCCACAGAGGCTGTACCAATTTACATTCCCACCAGCAATGTAAAAGGGTTCCTCTGTCCCCACATCCTCTCCAGCATTTGTTGCTGCTGTCCTTTTTGATGTATGCCATTCTTACAGGAGTGAGGTGGTATCTTAGGGTTGTCTTAATTTGCATTTCTCTGACAATCAGTGACCTAGAGCAGTTTTTCATGTTTGTTAGCCTTTTGGATCTCCTCTGAGGTGAATGTTTTGTTCATATCCTCTGCCCATTTTTGGATGGGGTCATTTGCTTTTTTGGTGCTAAGTTTGCTGAGCTCTTTATATATTTTGGTGATTAGTTTCTTGTCTGATGTATGGCATGTGAAGATCTTCTCCCATTCTTTGAGGGGTCTCTTAGTTTGTTTAATAGTTTCTTTGGATGTGCAGAAGCTTTTCAATTTGATGTAGTCCCATTGGTTTGTTTATGCTTTAGTCTTCCTTGCAATTGGGTTTGATTCATCAAAGATGTCCTTGAGGTGTATGTGGGAAAGTGTTTTACCAATGTTTTCCTCTAAGTATTTGATTGTTTCTGGTCTGACATCTAGGTCTTTGATCCATTTGTAGTTGATTTTTGTTTCTGGTGAGATAAAGTGGTTCAATTTCATTCTTCTTCATGTTACATCCCAGTTTTCCTAGCACCATTTATTGAAGAGAGCCTCCTTCTTCCATTTAATCCTTTGGGCCCCCTTATCAAAGATTAGATGTCCGTAGGTATGGGGATTTATTTCTGGTCTTTCAATTCTGTTCCACTGGTCTGTGTGCCTATTTTTGTTCCAGTACCAGGCTGTTTTGATGATGATGGCTATATAATATAGTTTAAGGTCTGGGAGTGTGATACCTCCATTTCTGTTTCTTTTCCTTAAGATGGTTTGGCAATTCTAGCTGTTTTCATGTTCCAGATAAATTATTGTAGTGTTTGTTCTATTCTCTTAAAAAAGCTTGGTAAACTTTGATGGGTATTGCATTAAATTTGTATATGGCTCTGGGGAGAATATTCATTTTGATGATATTTATTCTTCCAATCCATGAGCATGGAATATTTTTCCATTTCTTGGTATCAGTTTCTATTTCCTTGAGTAGTGACTCATAGTTTTCAGTATATAAGTCTTTCACTTCTTTGGTCAACTTTATCCCTAGGTATTTGATTGATTTTGCTGAAACAGTAAATGGAAGTGATTTCTGGATGTCTTCTTCAGATTTAGTGTTTGCATAAAGAAATGCCACTGATTTTTGTACATTGATTTTGTAGCCTGATACCTTGCTATATTGCCTAATAACTTCCAGTAGTTTTCTGCTGGATTCTTTAGGTTTTTCTATGTATACTATCATATTATCTGCAAATAGTGAGAGCTTGACTTCTTCCCTTCCAATCTGTATTCCTTTCATTTCTTTTTCTTGCCTCATTGCTATGGCAAGAACTTCCACTACTATGTGGAAAAGTAATGGTGACAGTGGGCAGCCCTGTCTAGTCCCCGAACTGAGGGGGAATGCTTTCAGCTTCTGTCCATTGAGTATGATGTTGGCTGTAGGTTTGCTATATATAGACTCCACTATCTTGAGGAATTTCCCATCTGTTCCCATTTTTTGTAGAGTTTTGAGCATGAATGGGTGTTGGATTTTGTCAAAGGCTTTCTCTGCATCTATTGAAATAATCATGTGGTTTTTGGCTTTGCTTTTATTGATGTGGTGAATGACATTGATTGACTTATGGATGGTGAACCAGCCTTGCATTCCTGGGATGAATCCCACTTGGTCGTGATGAACAATCTTTTTGATGTGTTGCCGTATCCGGTTGGCCAAGATCTTGTTTAATATTTTGGCATCTATGTTCATCAGAGATATTGGCCTGTAGTTTTCCTTTTTTGTTCTGTTCCTATCAGCTTTTGGTATCAGGGTGATGTTGACTTCATAGAAGGTGTAAGGGAGTGTTCCTGTTTCTTCAATCTTATGGAATAGCTTAAGAAGTATGGGTACTAACTGTTTCCTGAAAGTTCTGTACAATTTGTTTGTGAAGCCATCTGGTCCAGGACTTTTGTTGTTGGGGAGGTTCTTAATAACGGTTTCAATTTCTTTGTCTGTGATTGGTGCATTTAGATTTGTAGTTCTTCTTGGTTCAGTTTTGGAAGGGCATATGCTTCTAGGAATTGTTCCATTTCTTCCAGATTCTCTAGCTTTGTGGTGTATAGTTCTTTATAGAAGTTTCGCAGGATTCTCTGGATTTCTGTGGTGTCAGTTGTGATGTCTCCTGCATCGTTTACAATTCTATTAATTTGAGTCTTCTCTCTTTTTTGTTTGGTGAGTCTGGATAGGGGTTTGTCAATATTGTTTAATCTTTCAAAGAACCAACATTTGGCTTCATTGATCTTTTGTATGGTTCTTTTATTTTTGATGTTGTTTATTTGTGCTCTAACTTTAGTGATTTCTGTGCTTCTGGATGCTTTAGGGTTCCTTTGTTCCTCTTCCTCTAAGTCCTTGATGTGTGCTGTAAGGTCGTTCATTTGAGCTTCTTCTTGGTGTTTAATATGTGATTGTATGGCAATAAGTTTCCCTCTCAGTACTGCTTTAGCTGTGTCCCAAATATTTTGATAGGTTGTGCCTTCATTTTCATTAGTTTCCAGGAACATTTGAATTTCCTGCTTGAGTGAATCTCTGACCCAGTGGTTCTTAAGGAGTATGTTGTTTAGTTTCCAAATTCTGTGACTTTTAATAATTGTCTGTTTGTTGTTAAATGTTAGTTTTACTCCACTGTGGTCTGAGAAGATACTAGGGATGATTTCAATGTTCTTGAATTTATTGATGCTGTCTTTGTGGCCTAACCTGTGGTCTATCCTTGAGTATGTGTTATGTGGATTTGAAAAGAAGGTGTAATCCAGTTTTTTTGGGGCGAAGGACTCTGAAAATGTCCATGAGGTCTAGTCTGTCAATCTCTTCATTCAATTCTCTTGTACCTTTGTTGGTTCTCTGTTTTGTTGATCTGTCTAAGTGTGAGAGTGTGGTATTGAAGTCTCCCACTATTATTGTATTACTATTGATGTATTTTTGAAATTCTTTCAGTAAGTGCTTGACGGATTTAGGTGGTCCCTCATTGGGTGCATAGATGTTAATGATTGTTAAGTCTTCTTGGCTGATTGATCCTCTAATCATTATGTAATGTCCTTGCCTATCCTTTATTACTTTATTTAATTTAAAATCTATCGTGTCTGAGATGAGAATGGCTGTTCCTGCCCTTTTTTGTGGTCTGTTAGCCTGTATGATAGTTTTCCATCCTTTCACTTTAAGTCTGTGTTTATCTTGTTGTGACAGATGGTATTCTTGCAAGCAGCATATGGTTGGGTTATGTTTTCTGATCCATCCCCCAGCTCTGTGCATTTTGATGGTGAGTTTAAGCCATTCACATTTATTGATATTATGGATTTAATGTATTGTAGTGCCATTGTTAAAAAATTTTTTTTTGTTAGCTCTGATATCTTGCCAGTATTGTAGTGATGTTCTTGTTTTTAAGAGGTCTTTTAGAACCTCTTTCAGGGCTGGCTTGGTGATGGTTGCCTCCTTGAACTGTTGTTTGTCTAAGAAGGTTTTGATCCCTCCATCTTGTTTGAATGAAAGTCTAGCAGGATATATTATCCTTGGTTGAAACCCTTTTTCATTCAGGGCTCGATAGATATCTTACCATTCTCTTCTGGCTTTTAGAGTTTGAGTGGAGAAGTCTGCAGATAATCTTATGGGTTTTCCCTTGTATGTGACTTTTTGTTTCTCTCTTGCAGCCTTTAGGATCCTTTCTTTATCCTTACTTATTCTCATTGTGACTATGATGTGTCTTGGTGTCTTCAGGTCTGGGTTGATTCTGTTTGGTACTCTCTGGGCCTCTTGAATCTTGATGTCCTTTCTATTATTCAGGTCTTGGAAGTTTTCTTCTATTATTTCCTCTAGAATGTTTGCTTCCCCTTCCTCTCTTTCTTCCTCTGGCAGGCCAATTATATGAATGTTACTTCTTTTGAGATCATCCCATATGTCTCTGTTGTTGTTTTCAGTGTCTCTCAATCTCTTTTTAATCTCTTTCACCTCTTTCTTTGTTTTCTCTAACTCATTCTCTGTCTGACTAATTCTTTTTTCTGTTTCTGTTATTCTGTTTTCCCTTGCTTCAGCTTCTTTATTCATTACAGCTATTTCAGCTTTCAGTTCTCTAATTGCCTCAAGATAATCAGTATTTTCTTTGGGGGTCTCAACTCTTGTTTCCCTAATACTGTCATTCCTTTCCTCCAATGTTGTTTTCATTTCTGTGATTAATAAGTTTATTATTGCTTGTATACTTTTCTTATCTATGGTTACTTCTGGCTGATTTGTAGTTTCTTCTGGGCTCTTGTCTTCATTCATTAAAGTAGCAGTTTTATTTGTTTTTGATCTACCCTTTTTTTTGATTTATGTTTTTCTTTTTTTTTATGCTCTGTTGTTCCTCAGATGTTGTGTCTTGAGTACAAGCAACACTGTACTAAATACCTTTATGACAATTACACTCACAAACCTCAGAAATTACAGTAGCAACTGAAGCAAGTATTGAAGCAGTTTAATCACTACCAGTTAGCCAAACAATTTCTCCAGTCCGTGAAAGAATAGTAACAAATCCCAGTGAAGAAGAAAGAAAAAAAAAAAAAGAAGGGATAGCAAGAATAGACAGTTATGCAAGTCTACTATCCACTGTATATTCTAGGGGTAACAAGAGGGGAAAGGGAACTAGAGCAGAGATACACACATAGAGAGTCCACTCTGAGTCAGAATTCTTCCCCAAAATAATTCCCAAATGTGTATCAGTGAATTCAAAAAAGTACACTGTTTGGTTTTGTGGGGTCTGTGGCCTGTGGCTTTGGGAGCTGTAGGATTAAGGAAGAAAGGATGACAAGAATGAGAAAAAGAATAAAAAAAGAAAGAGAGAGAGAAAAAAGATAAGAAAAAGAGCAGTCATAAAAGAGTGGTGAAAGGAAAGAGTTTTTTAATTAATTAATTAATTTTTAATTATTTAATTAACTATCCGGGGTGAGGTGGGGGGAGTTGGCTACTTAGAAAGAAAAAAGGCCAGAGGTTTCAGAAGGGTATAGTCTTAGAATGAATGATACTCCCTGGTGGGACAGGAATTTGGTAAAGACCGAAGCTCAGCAGGGGACTCTGCCAGGAGCTGGTCCCCAGGGACTGGTTAGGCACGGGGGGGGGGGGAGGGGGGGGGAGAGGCGGTGTGCTTAATAATTAAAAGGAAAATAATTTTTTGTTCCCTTTTTTTCTACTCTAATTCTTAACCCAAATTAAGTTATAGTCACCTCCTTGGTGTCACCGCTAGGACCCCTTATTGACTGGCCTACTAAAAGCAGAAAATCCTACCGTTTCCAGAAGATGTGATCAGAGCTGAAGCCACTAGCAGCTTCTCAGTCCGCCATCTTCAGGGAACCAATTCAAATAGTTTGTTTCTATATGGGTACTTCTTTTAGTATTAATAATCATCCAAGTAGTGGAAAACAGACTATAATAGATGATAGTGTGTGTAATTGAAATTGAATCTGAATTTGTAAACTCTTTTTTCTCTTATAGGACTATAATCTCACTCTCAATATGTAATTCTGAATTTCCACCTGAAGAAGATGTATCAAGACTATTATAATACATTTTCCCCACATATGCTAACAGAAACTATTGCACTATTTATATTGTACATACACTATACACAGCTACTTTAAATTGAATACCAGGAAAATATTTTAGGGAACAAAAAATCCAGAGATGTATATGGTACGATGCATATAATTTAAACAGAGAAAAAATAGTTTTAGCAAAAGGTGTCAAGGTCTCCAGTTGTATACCATAAGCTGAGAATTATCTTGTCCATCTCCAAAACTCTCTCCCTTTACACTGTCTGAACTGGAAGACGCTTTGAAGAGGGTTAAACCAGGAACGGCTGCTGGCTATGATAACATCACCCCAGAACTCATTCTTAACTTGGGCCCCATGGCAAAGAAATGGCTCACTACATTCCTGTCCCATATCTTGGAATCCGAATCTATGCCCAAAATTTGGCGTCGTGCAAAGATAATAGCAATTTTGAAACCAAAGAAAGACCCAACACTGGCCTCCAGCTATAGACCAATTTCTCTCCTCTCCGTGTGTTACAAACTCCTTGAGAGGCTGCTTCTGTCACGAATTTCTCCTCTTACAGAGAAATTCCTATCATCTGCCCAAGCTGGTTTCTGCCCAGGAAGATCTACCTGCGAACAAGTCTTGGCCCTCTCAACTTACATTGAAAATGGATTCCAGAAGAATTTAAAGACGGGTGCTGTCTTTGTTGATTTCACAGCAGCCTATGACATGGTCTGGCATTGTGGTCTCCTAGTCAAGATCTCAAGATGCCTGCCTCCATGGGTGGCCAACATTATATCGTTTCTTCTCCAAAACAGAAAATTCTGGGTGCATCTGGGTGACAAGTCTAGCAGATGGAGACTTGTCTCAAGCGGCCTCCCCCAGGGCTCTGTTCTGGCTCCTATGCTATTTAATATTTACATCAATGACCTCCCAGAAACTTCTTCAAGGAAGTTCATCTATGCCGATGACATCTGCTGTGCAACTCAGGCATCCAAGTTTGACATCCTCGAGGAAACACTTACGAAAGACATGTCTCTGATATCTGATTACTGTAAAAAATGGCGACTAATCCCTAGCACTGCAAAAACGGTATCATCTGTTTTCCATCTACACCATGCCTCGGCCTCGTGTGAGCTTAATGTGCAGCTTGGCAATAAGAGAATCCAGCATGAAGCCCAGCCAGTCTATCTTGGCGTTACTCTCGATCGCACTCTGTCATTTCACGAACATCTCATAAAAACTGCAGCAAAGGTGGGCGCGAGGAATAACATCATTGCAAGACTGGCCAGCTCCTCATGGGGCGCGAGCGCTTCCACACTACGATCATCATCTCTGGCATTATGCTATTCCACTGCAGAATACTGTGCCCCAGTATGGTTCCGTAGCCCCCATGTCCACTTGGTCGACTCCAAATTATATTCCTCCATGAGGATAATTTCTGGAACCATCTGTTCCACCCCGGTTCCATGGCTGCCAGTTCTTAGCAACATCGCCCCACCAGATATTCGTCGGGATGCGGCATCATCTAAGTTCATTTCCCACGTCTACGCTTGACCGGACCTGCCAATATACGCAGATATCTTCGCCCACCCTGTCCAACGCCTGACGTCTCGTCACACAATCTGGTCCCCTACGCCTACACTGAACTTCTCTGTTCCAGACTCTTGGAAACAGAGTTGGCAGTCAGCTGAGGTAAAGAACAAACACCTCATCACAGGCCCCTGCAAGCGTCAACCCGGCTTTGACCTAGCACGTTATGATTGGGCCCTCCTCAATCGCTATTGAACAGGCCATGGCCGGTGCGCCGCTATGTTCCACCGCTGGGGAGCCAGAGACGACCCGAACTGCCCCTGCGGCTACAGACAGACTATGACCCACATAGTCAACGACTGACACCTCTCCAGATTCAAAGGAGGTCTCGAAACTTTACATCAGGCTCAACCTGATTTTGTTGACTGGCTACGGAAGAAGGGCAAATGCTAGAAGAAGAAGAAGCTGAGAATTGGACCTTTTTGGATAGGACATATATAGTAAGGGCAGATCATTTTCTAAGTGCCATATTTTTTGTCAAAGCTTCCACTTTTTTTCAGCATAAACACAATGCTTCCTAGTTACACATGTTTCTTGCTATGTAACACAGCTTGCTTGTAGAACTGGTCATTCCCTGATTAATGAAACTACTAGGCCATTAATTAACTAAAAAAAAGTGGTAAAACAATTTAAACTTATAAGTGTGCTGTTAGCACACATTGAGTGAACCATGAGGGAGTAGTCATAGTAGAAAGAACTTTCCTGTCTCTGATTTCAAGGAAGCTCTATTAGATTGATAGAAAAAATTACTAACTCTTATGATACCTTCTCTAATTTTTTTCTTGTTGTTGTTAATAATCATTGGATGGCACAGCTATGCTGTGCTTTGAAGGTTATTTAGACTTCAGTGGAGAGCACTAGTACAACAGGAGTGAGATGGTTGGAGTGAAGCTTTTGGTATCCTGTGTCATGAGATGTCATGGTTACGAAGAAAGGGTGGGGATAGACATTGCAGAGTAGTGTGACTTAATGAATAAAAAATGTAAGAAAGCTAAGAGCATAGAAAGCAATAACTTCTTTTCTAGTTAAGTACATGAGCTTGAGATGATGTAGTGACTGCATTGTTGGATGATGAGCAGCTAGAAGAACACGAAGAAACTAGCAGGGACTACATCTAGATTGTGTCTGACAGGTAGTAGTCAGTCATTTTCAACAGACTATTAATATAGGAAGAAGATGGTGAGAGAGTAGGTTTTCCAGAAGACTGACTCTAGATTCATCTTACTGAAAGTTTGATATCATCAACTATCTATAAAGAATTTATACAGCTCAAGAAAATGAAAAAGAACAACCCATTAAAAAATGGGTAGAGGATATGAATAGACAGTAATATAAAGAAGAAATGCACATGGCCCACATATATATGTGGAAATGCTCCAATTCACTCATCACCAGATAAATGTAAATTAAAACCATATTGAGATTCTACCTCACACCTGTGAGAATAGCCTTCATCAACAAAACAGAAAAGGATAAGTGTTGGAAAGAATGTGGAGAGAAAGGAACCTTATTACACTGCTGGTGGGAATGCAAAATGGTGCAACCACCATGTAGAAAAGTATAGAAAAACTTTAAACAGATACAAATGGGTATATCTGATGATCCAGCAGTTCCACTCCTAGGTGTTTATTCAAAAGAGATAATAACACAAATTTGAAGGGATATATGCATCCTCATTTCATAGCTGCATTGTTCACAATAGCCAAAATATGGAAGCAACCAAATGCCCTCCAACAGATGACTGGATTAAAAAAAAGCTATGGGACATATACTCAATGGAGTACTACTCAGCAATAAAAAATATGATTTTGTATCATTTGGGGTAAGATGGATGGAACTGGGGAAGATTATGCTTAGTGATGTAAATAAAGAGGCAAAGGAAAACTACTTTTTCACTCAGATGTGGAATTTAGAGAATCGAGCCAAAACTCCTACCTTATCCACTCTGAAAAGAATTTGAGACTTCTAGAACAACAGGGATGTTTTCAATGGAGGGGATGGAACACAGAACTCTGGTGGTGAGAACTGTATGTATACCAGTATTACCTAACAATTTTATAAATCAATATTAAGTCACTAAAAAAAAAGTTTGATATCATCCACTAATATGCTTTTTGGAGAAATGACTTGGAGACAATGTGTCCAAATGAGAGGATAAAATATTTCAAATATAGTAAGAAATCTATAGTAATGCTGTCATAAGAATATGTAAGAGGTAGTCAATCACAAAAAGACAAAATGTGTTAGTATTAGAGCACATGACTTGCATGTCCGAGGCTCCAGGAGTCCCATGTTAAATCCCTGGTAATGTCATATGCCAAAGCTGAGAAGTTCTTTTGTCTCTCATAAAGAGAAGGAGGGAAGATGGAGGAAGGAGACTACAGCTAACAACACAATTAGACAAACTGGTAGAGTAAGAAATGGGTGGACTATTGAATTTACCTGAATTGTTCCCATTAGATTTCTTTAGTAGGTTGAAAATCTCCACTAATAACAGTTTCAGTGGATAAAATTGAACAAAATTAATTTTCAGTGTGGAAAGAAAGATAAAATAAAAAACTACTGTTTGAATTAGATTATTTAAAGTATATGAACACTCAAACTAGATATTTTAGTAGTAGGATTTTGACAAGTTCAGTTTTGGCAGTAAAGTTCTTAAAAAAATACTAGAATGTCTTGAGTAAATTGCTTCCTATGAAGTTTCATGAATCCTTATTTGAAATGCATCATAATTTCCTAAATAATCCTATTGACTTCTAGGGTATTAATTTCATAATCAAAGTAGCACAAATCCTGACCATTGTAAATTTAAAATCTAAATTTTTAAAAAAGTAAAGTAGCACAAGTCCTGACCATTGTAAATTTACCATCTAAATTTCTGTTTATTCAATCGTTCCCAATTCTTCAATATAAAATACACTTGTAAGTTCAAGCTTTAATGGGTAACATTTGAATATGACAATGTTTCCAATCATTTATTCACTACAGAAATCATGAACATGGGTAAGTTGAAGTTTATTAAAATAAATCCAGGACATTAGTAGAAAAAATACTTATGGAATTTGTATGCTGTGTGAGGATAATGGGATGTAGATAATAGCTAATATTTCTATCTAAGTATTTGAGTACATTAGCAAATGGATGATCTGAGTAAGTATATGAAATTGAATGTGAAAATACTTTCCGAAACAAGGAACAATGTTATGTATTTCTTTTTTTCTATTAAGCATTTTAAGTTAAGTTAAAAAACAGGAGAATGTCCAAAGACGAGTGAATGACATGAAACTATCATTTCTGGGGATATTGATTTGTATATCAAAAAACAGAGATGATGACAGAATTGCTGAAGGTGGATTTGAGCTCAGAGGAGACCAGAAACTATAAGTGGAGCAAGAGGAACTAGTAAAGGCTTTTATTTCTCATTATACTCTATACTGTAGATAGTCTGCTGCCCTTTATCATAGGAAATGGTAGCTCTTAGATGTACCACACTCATCATAATTTCTGGATGATAATAATGACCAGGGTTATAACTACATTCAAATTCCATAGTTTTGATAATTAATTTACCCCCTCCCCAAAGCATGGCTAGTATATATCTTCACATTTCTTTTATCTTAATCCCTCCCAAATCACTTGAGTGGTAAAGATATTTTCATTAGGTTTTCAGAAAAGCAAAAGTTAATTTTGTTAATTGATAAAACATTTTTTCCCCACTAACATTATCACTAGAGGGAATACAGCAATTTTAATGTAAAGAAACAATACAAAAAAGAAATCAAACAAAATAGTCTTGTGATGTGTGGTAATCCAAGAATAGATTATGCATTTCTATGTTGTAGGGGATGACAACTAAATCTCTCCCACACGAAATAACAAGTCCCGGCATCATTCCTACACAAAGACACAGTTTTAATTTTGCATGTATAATTTAAGTAGAATTTATTTTCCTCATTATGGTTCAGTCATAATCTGAAAAACATTAAAATAAAACTTACCTTTTAGTAATTTTACAATGTTAGGTGGACTTATTGTAAATTCATTGAGCTCTTTCTAGAAAATTTCCAGGGCTTTGAGCCAGTTTTATGGTGGATGATAGTAAAGACCTAATAAGGTACTTATGCTTCATAAAGTGATATGAATAAGCTTGCCAATGTATTTTGTTGTTGTTGTTTATTTTTGCTTTACCAGAGCCCTGTTTTATGGTGGTGTGGGGGATTGAACCTAGGACCTCAGAGACTCAGGCAGGAGAGTCTTTTTGCATAACCACTATGCAATCCCCCATTGACGAAGCAATTTTGAAAGTAAAATCAAAACAGTAATTGGCAGCAGAAAAAAAAAAAGAAAGAGAAAAGCCTCATCTATTACTCTCACACATACAAATCCACACAATTTTAAGGAAATAGGAAGCCTTCTGGGATCTATTCTTTTTTCTCCATTTTTTAGCATTTTCTTTTCTTATTTTAATTATTTTTTAAATTTAATAATGATATACAAGACCATAGGATAAGTGGAGTACAATTCCACACAAGTCCCACCACCAGAATTCCCTCTATTGGAAGTTTTCCTATTTATCTCTTTGGGATTATAGACCCAGGATCATTATGCGGTGCAGAAGGTGGAAGGTCAGACTTCTGTAATTGTTTCTCTGTTGGACATGGGCATTGGCAGGTTGATCCATACTCCCAGCCTATTCCTATCTTTCCCTAATGGGACAGGGCTCTGGAGAGAGGTGGGTATATTGGTGAGGTCATCTGCCCAGGGAAGTCAGGTTGATGTACTGGTAGCATCTGCAACTTGGTGTCTGAAAAATCATTAAGATATAAAGAACAAACTGTTTAATAATCATGAATCTAAAGGCAAGAATTTCGGGGTATCTCTCTCCCTCTCCTGCGGGGTGGTCTCCAGGGGAAAGGTAATGGGCTGGTTCTTTCTTGCTCATGACAGAGTGACATGAAGTAAAAGACACCAGGGGACTCTTAGCGTGCCTAGAATCTGAGTCCTAGAATCCCAGAATCCTAGAGTCCGTTTATTAGCAAAGTGGACATGAGTTAAATAGAAAAGCAATGAAGTTAATTATTGTTGAAATATGACAGAAATTACAGGTTTCTTAACAGTCAGCATGCCCCTAAGGTAGGGGGCTGGTATGACAGGAATTGATGAGATACAAGACAGTTATTCTCCATGCCACAAGCAACTTAATTATCCAAAGGTATTTGAGAGAAGCATAGGGGTTAAACCTGTAGGGTGAGACAGAAAGAAGATGGATATCAAAAGGCCATATAGTTTGGAATTTCTCGTCTGGGGTCTGAGGTGTGTGATGAAGTGTGTGATAAGGTGTGTTCTTCTGTGACCAGAAGGTGACTTTGAGTAAGTGAATCTGTGGCCATGTGGCCTGCAGTTAATGGAGGGAAGTGTTGGAGTTACTGTGGGCCTGAGAGTCAAGAAGGAAAGAACCAAGTCTGAGTTTCCCCCCTTATGCTCACCTCAGTTGAGAGAGACTTAACAAGAGGTTATCTTCTCAGACCTTCATCCAAGGATGGGGGTGGTTCTCCCTAAGCTCTATCAGGCTCACACATGGTCCCAACACAAGAATATAACAGATGAGTTTTGGGTTCTCCTTTTTGGAAAAGGCTAGGAAGTCTATTTTAGTTATATTCCAAGGGCCCCTTGACTTTACTAATTTTTGCCTGAGCCCCACAGCTAACATGTAAGTGGGATAAAGGTATTATCTAGGGAAGTGGTATCAAAGTTGGAAATAGGACTGGAAAGTTGAATCAGGGGAGAGAGTAGCTCCCAATTACGGGAAAAGTTTATAAATGCCATTAACTGTATGTCCCATCAATTTGATTTATGTGGGAATCCCAGGATTCCCTGACTAGGGATCCATATGATGGGGTGGCCTGGTAGTGGCAAAAGAGCCATAATTAAAGTATGCCGGTCTCTTCTCCTTATCCAGATTCTGTAGTTCTTAGCTTTGGAGTGATTAAGGGAAGTGAAATAGGAAGTAGGTGAGGTGATCTAGGTCTAAGCAGAAACTATTTGACTAAGTACTTTATGGTATCTAATACAAAAAGTGTCTTTTTTTGGTCTTTCTACTGGCTTGCTGCACTTATTGAGTCACTGCAAACTATTGTGCACTTGTACATTAAGGCATAAATTTCCCCCTAACTTATGGATACGTGTGTTCTGTCTTATTTCCCCTTTTTTGAAGTTAGTAATTTAGTAATGGCTTACAAGGTTATAAGACTATAGGGCTATATAGTCCCACCTATTGTTTAAATAGCCAGAATCATCTTCCCTGAGGATTAGAGCTGCTTTTCCCACAGAGCCCTGGGGGATGGGGTTGGGGACAGGTGTGGTGGAATTCTCTTACTGAGGTTTTAGGAAAAGAGCTATCCTTACTTTTCAGATATAAGATGTCTGCTCCTCTATCCTAGATATGTTCTGGGTAACTGTTATTGATCAGCATATTGTAATTTGGCTACATGCTTTTGACTGAATTAACCCAACTATCCCCCCAAAACTTTCATTAACTGTGTATATTGAAAACATTGAAAGCCCTGTTCTGAGAATCATTTGAATTTCTCACTTCTGGCGAGTTGTTAGCAATCTCAGGTAATGAAGAGCTGCCAAGAAAGTGCATCCAGCCCCTGGATGTCATGTGCAGTGTGGCAGGCACAAGGCAACACTGTAATGTTCTCCAGGCTCATGAGCATCCAGGCATGAGGAGAGGATGGGATTCCTACTGCTAACTTGATTCAGTTTGCCACAGCATGACCCTTTACGGTTCAAATTTTCAAATCACCCTTAGGATCACTGCAGAGTATTTAAATGATGTAATTCCTGGGCCTGACACTGCAGCTTCTCTTCCTTGGTGTTGTGAAAATGTCCAGAAACACTAAATGCTTATGAGTGCATACATAATAGGCCACTGGTGTGACTCTCATGCTATCTAAACTCCATATCTCTTGCTATTTTCCTTTTCCAGCTTTATTATGCTCTTCACTGGAGAGGCAAGGACCCTGTGTTATTTATTGAATGGAGAGGCGCAGCTGGAAAAATTGAATTTCTTCATTATGTGAACAAATTCAGTGTGTTTGATTGATTTTTAAAGTGTTTCTTTTTTTATTAGCATCTATTCTGAAGTATTGAATACCCTTAGCACAGTGATATTTCTTTGTAAAATTGCCCTAATTTTTCTGGCTTAAAATCAACACCCAGGTAATGCTGAATAACAAAATTAAGGTAGAAAATTAGCATCTGAATTTCCTTTTAAGAACACTTCTATTTTACCTTTATTCTTAGGTAAAGGAAACTATGGGCTCCAATTCCAGCAGACCTGTTCAATAGGAATGAGGAAACGAAATGTAATGGAAGAGGCCTTAGAAACAGAGAAGTAACAGAAAGCTTAATACTTAGGTATATAGGATAGATAGCTCTCCTTTTGACTATCTTATATTTTATTTGACAGCTGAAAGCATACTTTGTTAGCTAAAATAAGAATATTTTCAATGTGTGGACAGTTTAATATTAGAGGCAATTGCACTATAAAGTGGAAAGATGTAGAGATCTAACTGGTGGTGAGGATTATGTGCCATGTGCATTGGTAAATATGCAGTAGATTCTGGCATGACACATATATGTATCACTTCTAGGAGCAACTGCTACATTATACATATAAGAAAATAAAATAAAAATACTACCAATAAATTAAATGGACTAAATTAGGTGGAAATACTGATTAAAGTAATTCGCAGGGAAATGGAAAGAGGAAAAGATACAAAATAATTGGAAAAATGAATAATAAAATAGCATCCTTATTTTGAACATACCCACAGTAACTATATATGCTAATGGCATACATCCATCAATATAAGACTTTAATCAAGAAACCAGAGAAAACAATGACCTAGTTATAGACTGCACACAGGAGTAAGAATTGGCATATAGATTTAGTGGGTCAATCCTACAAATGGGTTGTGTTGAAATCATATCCAGCCCTTGTGTCTTCTACAGTGAACGTTACTTGGCAGATAGGTGGAAACACTTTCTGAGGTGCTGGACGTTGTCTTCCTGGGGTTTAATTATCAGATTAATTTCACAGACTGTTAGGAGGAAGCTGCTTGATCAATCTCAATGTAAGAAAGGGTTTGTCTAGCTGCAAAGGAATTGGTATGTTTTAGGAAAGAGAAATTATGACTAATAACCACCCATGAGTGCATTATGATAGCAATGATGTCAAGGAAGGATGCTAGGACAGTGACTGTCAGAAGAAAGGGTTATTCAGCTTCTTGGACGTCTAAAAAGGAGAAAAATAGGAAATGCCCACAATGACAGATGGCTCCCCTCTTGCAGAAAGAAAGAAGAAAGACAGATACAGAGAAAGGAAAGGGAGAAAAACACAGTGGGAGAGACAAAGAAAACACAACTTAAGTCAAAGCCTTTTTTAATTTCAAGGTTAGTTTTCCCTTTTCTTTCTTTATTGAGCCATTAATAGATTACAGTATAGTTGTTGACATATGGGTACACTTTCTCTCTCTCTCTCTCTCTTTTTTCCTTCCCCTTCCTTTTTTTTTTTTTTTTTGTCACCAGTGTCATCACTGGTTCCCAGTGCCTGTAGTACCAATCCACCTCTCCTGGCAGTCATTTTTTCATTTTTTTCTTTATATCTTTTATTTGATAGGACAGAGAGAAATTGAAAAGGGAGGGGGAGATTGAGTGGGAGAGAGAAAAACAGATACACAGATACTCGGAGAACTGCTTCACTGCTCATCAAGGGTTTCCCCTGCAGTTGGGGAATTATAGGTTCGAACCTATGTCCTTGCACATGGTAATGGGTACGCCTGGCCCCTGGGTACAATTTCTTATCTCTTTGTTATGGGTGTCTGCAAAACACTCTTATCCCCAACTTACGCCCTTTTCCACCGTCATGCACCACTATCCCAAAGCCCCTTCAGCCTCCTCTTCCACTCTATTTCCAGAGTCCTTCACTTTGGTCCAAAATTTATAATTATTTTTATCCCCTGAGTTTAAAAGACTTTCCAAAATCATTAGTGATCAAGTATTTATAGTGGTGTTGCTCTTTGTTTGTGTGGAACTAAACTTCTGTAATTTTATTTTTACTAGAGCTCTGCTCAGCTCTGTCTTATGGTGGTGACAGAAATCGAACCTGGGCCATTTAGTGCTTCAGGCATGAGAGTGTTTTCTCATAACCATTATGCTATCTCCCTAGCCCTACTCCTATAATCTTATACTACTACAAATTATTGAATCACTAATAAAAACCATAAAAAACATAAAGTGGGTTAGCTGAAGATTTGGTACAGCAACATAATACCATCACCTATCTAATACAACCAACCCACATGGAAGTCACTATCACATATATTTAACTGTGCGTGCATTGCTTCAGAAAGGTCTAGGTAATGGCTGGTAGAACAAAATTTTCTTACCTGGTCTGTGGCTCCTCTTTTTTTTATTTATTTAATATATATGTACACACACACACACACACACACACACACACACACAGAGACCGAGAGAGAGAGAGAGAGAAACAGAAAAATTGAGAAGAATGAGAAGATAGAGACACCTGCAGCATTGCATCACTACTGGTAAAACTTCTCCCCCGCAGGTGAGGACTGGGGGCTTGAATCCAGGTTTCTTGCACATTGCATCATGTGATTTCTCCTTACCCTGCAAGTGTTATATTTATCACACAACTGGGAGTTTAAGTTTTCAGTGGACAGACAGGAAGGTGATAGTTGGAAGCAACTTTTAAGAAAATCAGAACAGATGCATTAAGAGCTCTCTGTGGGGTGTCGGGCGGTAGTGCACCTGGTGAAGCCAAACACTGGTGTAAAGATCCTGTTCGAGCTCCCAGCTCTCCACCTGTGGGGGTGGGGGTTGCTTCACAGGCAGTGAAGCAGGTCTGCAGGTGTCTGTCTTTCTCTCCCCCTCTCTGTCTTCCCCTCCTCTCTGCATTTCTCTCTGTCCTATCCAACGACAGCAATGACAACAACAATAATAATAGCAACAATGAACAACAAGGGCAACAATAGGGAAAAAAATGGCCTCTAGGAGCAGTGGATTCATAGGCACTGAGCCCAGCAATAACCCTGGAGGCAAAAAAAAAAAAAAAACCCCTCTCTGTGAACTCTGACATTGAAATCTAATGAATTCTAATCAGTCTGTGACTCTGCTTCAGACATGGGTCCTTCATCCTGAAAGCAATGTCTCAGGAAGGCAATATGTACGCTTCTATTATTTTTTTTATTAGAACCACCTGATTTTCACTTGAAATTGTTCAGATTCTAGTTGAAGCTAAGACTTTTCTCGCCTATTTTCTTTATTTTATATATTTTTTATTTATAACAAGGAAACATTGACAAATACCATAGGATAAGAGGGGTATAACTCCAGACAATTCCCACCACTAGAACTCCATATCCCATCCCCTCCCTTGACCTACTTTCTACAGTTTATGTCCAGTTCTCTCAGTGAGAAGTATTAATTAGTGAAAAACCTCTAGATTTCATAATGAGAGTGAAGTGTTGTATTACTTCTTAGACTCTCTTGGTTTAGCTTTTTGTAGCTGCTTCTTCGTCTCATGTCCTGGAAATGGAGTTGTCTATCACAACTAATTAATAATAACAATAATACCAACAAAAGAAACAGTTGCATTTATTGAATATCATACTTGTGCAGGCAAAGGGCATTGTTTGTTATGTTCCAAATTATCTTTAATCATTTTGTTTATTTTATTATTTTTAAAGTTTTTATTCTTAGATTTTCTCCTTTTCACATTTACATTTTATGTATTTCATCACACACACACAGATACATACACAATGAGGGAGAGAGAGAGACATCACAATAATACTTCTGCAAAAGCAGTGCTCAGGATTGAGCTCAGGACATCATACTTCTGTGTCTAAAGAGCTACCACAGCAACACCTCCAAAGTTACTATTTTTAGTGATTTAAATCAAGTTATATGTTTGGCTTCCATTTGTAGATGAGCCACAGCTCAGGGAAGCAAATGGTGAGAAAGGAAGGGTCTCCTGGCTTCAGAAAATTATTCTTGCACCTGACAGCACCTTCCTACCCCTAACCTATGAGTTTAGCAATCCTTTTGTTTTGAAGCTCTGAGCTCCAACCTTAAGATTGTTAGTCTTTGTGCTAGAGCTGTGAACTCTAGATGGTGCTGGGAGCTGGATGGGGGTGTGTACATCACTGTGTCACAGCTCTGCCACTGAGTCCTTGATAGAAACCCCTGGAAGAGACAATTCTCATGTATTTGAAGATGAAAGCAATTATATCCATCAAATCTTGAGAGAGCTGTATCTACCCCACACTTTGTGTCTATATATGTCATTTAATGCAGCAACTAAGTTCTCTTCTTAAAGTGATGCATTTGTGTCAGTCCTTTGGGGGAGTTCAGTTTCAAAGATTAGCTAAGGTACAAAGGAATTATTTTTGTATTTTCTTCAAAGAAAGACAGTTTCTTCAAAAGTGAACCCAATTTCTTTTTCTTAGAATCTCTTTAGACTAGAAATCATGTATGAAGTAAAAAAATTTCTTTACATATTTGTAAAATAAACACCTAGGTCTGTAAATATAATTCAATGTAGAAAAAGGTGTACATTTTAGTTTTATTACAGTGTGATAGGAGAAAGAAAACAAAATTTGTGTCAGTAGTGCACCTCATCATGCACAAAGCTCTGCGTTCAAGTCTTGGTCCCACATAGGAGCACCATGGCATCAGAGGAAGCAACATACATAGTGAAGCAGCAGCTCAGTGGTCCTCCCTCCCTCTATATCTGTATATCTGTACCTGTACTTGTATCTGTATCTATCTGCCTGTACCTATACTTATACTTATTCCTATCTATCTGACATGAAAATAACTAGAAAAGATGACCCTGGAGCACTGTGATTCTGTATATGTAAGACCCATACACACACACACACACACACACACACACACACACAGAGAGAGAGAGAGAGAGAGAGAGAGAGAGGAGAGATAAAAGAAATTTCCTTTAACTCATTAGCCAGTATTCACATTTTACTTATGCTTATTCATATTTTTGTGTGTATTTAGATCTACGAAAAGTTTAAAATGAGATTGCATTAGGGCCGGGAAGGTAGTACAGTACATGCCTGAGGTGTGGAGGTGCCAGGTTCAATGCCCAGCACAACCATAAACTAGAACTGGGTAGCTTACTCTATTAAAAAAATGTGATTATGTCCTGTTTACCACCTTACTAGCATTGTTTATCCTCAATTTCAGTAGATACTTTGAAGTAGAACTTTTAAGAACTGCTGGCACTAGATACAGAAATTTCAAAAATTCTTTCCTTCATTTCCACTCTTTCTTTTCTTCCTTCTTTCCTTCCTTCCTCCCACCCTTCCTTCCTTCCCTCCTTTCTCCCTCCCTCCTTCCTTCCATGAACTCCATATCACATCCCCTCCCTCGATAGCTTTCCTATTCTTCTTTTTTGTCTCCATTTTATATCTTATTTATTTATTTAAAAAAGGAGACATTAACAAAACCGTAAGATAGGAGGGGTAAAACTCCACACAATTCCCACCACCAGATCTCTATATCGCATCCCCTCCCCTGATAGCTTTCCCATTCTTTATCCCTCTGGGAGTATGGACCCAAGGTAATTATGGGTTGTAGAAGGTGGAAGGTCTGGCTTCTGTAATTGCTTCTCCACTGAACATGGGCGTTGACAGTCGATCCATACTCCCAGTCTGCCCCTCTCTTTCCCTAGTAAGGTGGGTCTCTGGAGAAACGAGGAGCTCCAGGACACATTGATGGGGTCCTCTATCCAGGAAGTCTGGTTGGCATCATGCTGGCATCTGGAACCTGGTGGCTGAAAAGAGAGTTAACATACAAAGCCAAACAAATTGTTGAACAATTATGAACCCAAGGCTGGAATACTGCAAATGAGGTGTTGGGGGGTACTCACTGCAGACTATTGTGTACTTTTGCTTTCAGGTATATATTTTGCCCTAGTTTATGGATATGTGTGAACATATGCTCTATCTCAGGGGACCTGGTCTATATCTAGGTTTTGGGACTTTGTTAGGAAGTGAACCACCTGGAATGGAATTAGAGAATACTATGAACGGAAAGGTCTCACCTGAGTGATGAAGTGGAAGGGTTGTAATTCCACACCTGAAGTCTCTGGACATAGTCTGAAGTGAAGCATGTTGGGGTGGCACTTGTTGCATTGATTAGGTTGGGATCGGCAGATGCAATATTATTTGATATGAATTGAGAGAAGCATGCAGGAAAGTGCGCCCCATCCTAAGGTTCCAGGACTGAGGAGAAATATAGGCTCTATAGTGGAAATGTGAGGTTCCTGCTGTCTTAGGGTTAAAGAAGACAATGAATAGTTATTGTTATCCTCACATTATTTGGTGATTGGGTTAACTTTGAAAATTCCTTTTGTTAGGATCTGCTGTATAATACCCAACATCTTGCATATAGCTGTGCTATCAGTTGCTTCTGTTCTCCCTGGTCAAGGCTTTTGAGAGAGTAAACATATCAAAGACTCAGCCTATGTATTAAAAAGACTCAGTCTGTGCTTTAAAAAGTTTTAGACATACGATCAATTTTTCCCGTCTTGTATTAATTAAATAGTGATTTATATGACTACATTTTAATAGGAGTGTACATAAACACCATTCTCATCACTAAAAGACTGTGTCTCATCCCGAACAACCACCCCTGCCCCGGGAAGCCGAATGTCCAAAGTCCCCCTCACCACAGGGTTTTTACCTTGGTGCCCTACTCTAGATTTAGTAAAATCCTGCTTTTAGTTTCCCTTTCTGTTCTTCTTTCTCAACTTCTGTTGATTAGTGGGATCATCCCATACTCATCTTTATCTTTCTGACTTAACTCACGTAACATAATTCCTTCTAGCTCCATCCAAGATGAATCAGAGAAGGTGGGTTCATTGTTCTTAGTAGCTGCATAGTATTCCATTGTATATATATATATACCACAGCTTTCTCAGCCATTCATCTGTTGTCGGGCACCTGGGTTGCTTCCAGGTTTTAGCTATCATGAATTGTGCTGCTATGAACATAGGAATACACACCTCTTTTTGGTTGGGTGTTATGGAGTCATTGGGGTATAATCCCAGGAGAGGAATTACTGGGTAATATGGAAGGTCTATGTCTAGCCTTGTGAGAGTTCTCTAGACTGCTCTCCAGAGAGGCTGGACCAATTTACATTTCCATCAGCAGTGCAGAAGCGTTCCTCTGTCCCCACAGCCTCTCCAACATTTATTGATGCTGTCCTTTTTGATGTATGCTATTCTTACATAATGAGGTGGTATCTCAATGTTGTCTTTATTTGCATTTCTCTGGCAATCAGCGACCTGGAACAGTTTTTCATATGTTTGCTAGCCTTTTGGGTCTCCTCTGAAGTGAATGTTTTGTTCATATCCTCTGCCCATTTTTGGATGGGGCCATTTGCTTTTTTGGTGCTAAGTTTGCTAAGCTCTTTGTATATTTTGGTGATTAGTCTCTTATCTGATGTTTGGCATGTGAAGATCTTCTCCCATTCTGTGAGGGGTCTCTTTGTTTGTGTGATAGTTTCTTTGGCTGTACAGAAACTTTTCAATTTGATGAAGTCCCATTGGTTTGTTTATGCTTTAGTCTTCCTTGCAATTTGGTATGTATCATTAAATATGTTCTTGAGGTTTAGATTAGAAAGTGTTCCACCAATGTTTTAGTCTAAGTATTTGATAGTTTCTGGTCTAACATCCAGGTCCTTGATCCATTTGGAGTTGATTTTTTTTCTGGTGAGATAAGGTGGTTCAGTTTCATTCTGCATGTTTCAACCCAGTTTTCCCAGCATCATTTATTGAAGAGAGTCTTCTTCCTCCATTTAATACTTTAGGCTCCCTTATCAAAGATTAGATGTCCATATGTGTGGGGCTTTAGTTCAGGGCTTTCAATTCTGTTCCACTGGTCTGTGTGCCGATTTTTGTTCCAGTACCAGGCTGTTTTGGTGATGATGGCTTTATAATATAGTTTGAGATATGGGAGTATGATGCCTCCATTTCTGTTTCTTTTCTTCAAGATGGTTTTGTCCATTCGAGGTGTTTTCTGGTTCTAGATAAATGACTGTAGTTTTCTATTCTCTTAAAGAAACTTGGTGGAACTCTGATGGGTATCGCATTCAATTTGTATATGGCTCTAGGGAGAATATTCATTTTGATGTTATTTATTCTTCCAATCCATGAGTGTGGGATGTCTTTCCATTTCTTGGTATCAGTTTCTATTTCCTTGAGTAGCGACTCATAGTTTTCAGTATACAAGTCTTTCACTTCTTTGGTCAGCTTTACTCCAAGGTATTTTATTGATTTTGCTGCAACAGTGAATGGGAGTGATATCTGGATGTCTTTTTCTTCAGATATAATGTTTGCATAAAGAAATGCCACTGATTTTTGTAAATTGATTTTGCAGCCTGACACCTTTCTGTATTGCCTAATAACTTCCAGTAGTTTTCTGCTGGATTCTTTAGGTTTTTCTATGTATACTATCATATCATCTGCAAATAGTGAGAGCTTGACTTCTTCCCTTCCAATCTGTATTCCTTTGATTTCTTTCTCTTGCCTCATTGCTATGGCAAGAACTTCCAATACTATGTGGAAGAGTAATGGTGACAGTGGACAGCCCTGTCTAGTCCCCGATCTGAGGGGGAATGCTTTCAGCTTCTGTCCATTGAGTATGATGTTGGCTGTGGGTTTGCTATATATAGGGATTCCACTATCTTGAGGAATTTCTCATCTATTACCATTTTTTGTAGAGTTTTGAGCATGAATGGGTGTTGGATTTTGTCAAAGGCTTTCTCTGCATCTATTGAGATAATCATGTGGTTTTTGTTTTTGCTTTTATTGATGTGGTGAATGACATTGATTGACGTATGTTGAACCAGCCTTGCATTCCTGTGATAAGTCTCACTTGGTAGTGATGAACAAGCTTTTTGATATGCTGTTGTATTCAGTTGGCCAAGGTCTTGTTTAATATTTTGGCATCTATGTTCATCAGGGACATTGGTCTGTAGTTTTCCTTTTTTCTGTGTCCCTATCAGCTTTTGGTATCAGGGTGATGCTGGCATCATAGAAAGTGGAAAGGAGTGTTGCTGTTTCTTCGATCTTGTGGAAGAGCTTCAGAAGTATGGGTATTAACTGTTTCCTGAAGGTTTTGTAGAATTTGTTTGTGTAGCCATCTGGTCTAGGACTTTTGTTGTTGGGGAGATTCTAAAAACCATTTTGATTTCTTTGTCTGTGATTGGTGCATTTAGGTTTTGTAGTTCTTCTTGTTTCAGTTTTGGAAAGGCATATTTTTCTAGGAATTCTTCCATTTCTTCCACATTTTCTAGTTTGGTGGCATTTAGTTCTTCATAGAAGTTTTGCATGATTTTCTGGATTTCTGTGTTGTCAGTTGTTATATCTCCACTATCGTTTATGATTCTATTAATTCGAGTGTTCTCCCCCCCCTTTTTTTAGTGAGTTTGGTTAGCGGTCAATCTTGTTTAATTTTCAGAGAACCAACATTTGGTTTCATTGATCTTTTGTATGGTTCTCTTATTTTCAATGTTGTTTATTTCTGCTCTAATTTTATTGATTTTTGTCCTTCTGGTTCCTTTAGGGTTCCTTTGTTCCTCCACCTCTTAGTCCTTAAGGTGTGCAGTAAGGTCATTTATTTGAGCTTTTTCTTCCTCTTTAATATGTGATTATATGGCTATGAGTTTCCCTCTCAGTACTGCTTTATCTGTGTCCCAAATGTTTTGCTAGCTTGTGTCTTCATTTTCATTTGTTTCCAGGAACATTTGAATTTATTGCTTGATTGTCTCTATGACCCAGTGGTTCTTAAGCAGTATATTATTTAGTTTCCAAATTCTGTGTCTTTTAGCAATTTTGTTTGTTGTTAAATGTTAGCTTTACTCCACTGTGGTCTGAGAAGATACTTGGGATGATTTCAATGCTGTTGAATTTGTTGATGCTGTCTTTGTGGCCTAACATCTGTGCTCAGCTCATGTGGAGTGGCTCCAACCAGGGGGTAAGCCTCCGACCCTCCCTCACCAGCTCTAGAGACCACGTGACTCAGAAAGAGGCACCAGGGAATATTCTGGTACGAACATTCGTTTATTTGTCGAAGACTATAGCTCTTTATACTGAGTTAAACAAAGAACATTTTTCACATATGTCAGAAATTACAGGTTTCTTAAAGGTCAGCTTGCCCCTATGGTAGGGGGCTGGTATGACAAGAATTGATGAGATACATAAATGTGAAAACAATTAGTCTCTATGATGCAGGTGAGTTAATTATCCAAAGGTATTTGGGAGAAGCATAGGGGTTAAACCAGTAAGGTGAGGTAGAGAAGAAGAAAAATAAAGATTGATGTAAATCACAGATATCAAAAGGCACAAGGAAATAGATGTTGGGGGTCTCAACACCTGATGGGGATGTATGATAGAGTGTGTTCCCCTTTATGATCAAAAAGTGAAGTGGGTGTGTGAACTTTGAGTGAACCCTAAAGCAGGCAACCATTTGGCCTGCTGCTAGCAGGGGGAACTAAGTTTGAGAGGTTTGTAGGCTTTCTGTGAGACTGAAAGACTAACAAGGAGAAACTGAATCTGGGAGACTTTTCTCTCTTGCCTCATCTCTATAAAGAGAGAGGCTAACAAGTGGGGTGTCTTTCTATACCTCCAGCCAAGGATGGGAGTGCACCCCTAAGCTCTACCAAGCTTTCACATAGCCCCACATATGTGGTCTATCCTTGAGTACATGCTGTGTGGATTTGAAAAGAATGTGTATTCCAGTTTTTTGGGGTGAAGAACTCTGAAAATGTCCAGGAGGTTTATTGTGTCCATCTTTTCATTTAATTCTCATCTTTCTTTGTTGATTCTCTGCTTTGTTGATCATCTAAGTGTGAGAGTGAGGTGTTAAAGTTTACCACTATTATCGTATTATTATTGATGTATTTTTGTAGTTCTTTCAGTTGGTGTTTGATAATTTAGGTGGTCCCTCATTGGGTGCATAGATGTTAATAACTGTTATGTCTTCTTGGCTGATTGATCCTCTAATCATTATGTAATGACCTTGCTTATTTTTTATTACTTTATTTAATTTAAAATCCATTGTGTCAGAGATGAGAATGGCTGTTCCTGTCTTTTTTTTGTGGTCCATTAGCCTGTATGATAGTTTTCCATCCTTTCACTTTAAGTTTGTGTTTATCTTTTGGGCTAGATGGGAGTATTGCAAGCAGCATATGATTGGGTTATGTTTTCTGATCCATCCTCCTACTCTGTTGTTTTTGATGGGTGAGTTTAAGCCATTGACATTTATTGATATTATGGATTTAATGTATTGTAGTGCCATTATTCAACAATTTTTTATTTGCTCTGATATATTTCAATAAGTATAGTGATGTTCTTATTTGTAAAATATCTTTTTGAATCTCTCTCACAGCAGGCTTGGTGATCGTTGCTTCTTTTAACTGTTGTCTGTTTGAGAAGGTCTTGATCCCTCCATCTAGTTTGAATGAAAGTCTAGAAAGATATATTACCCTTGGTTGAAACTCTTTTTCATTCAGGGATCAATAGATATCTTGACGTTCTCTTCTGGCTTTTAGAGTTTGAGTGAAGAAGTCTGCTGATAGTGTTATGGATTTTTCCCTGTATGTGATTTTTTCTTTTTATCTTGCAGCCTTTCTTTATCCTTACTTCTTTTCATTGTAACTATGATGTGTCTTGGTGTCTTCAGATCTGGGTTGATTCTGTTTGGGACTCTGGGCCTCTTGAATCATAATGTCATTTCTGTTGTTCAGGTCTGGGAAGTTTTCTTTCATTATTTCCTCTAGAATGTTTACTTCTCCTTCCTCTCTTTCTTCCTCTGGCAGGCCAATGATACGAACGTTACTTCTTTTGAGATCACCCTACATGTGTCTGTTGTTGTTTTCAGTGTCCCTCAATCTCTTTTTGAGTTCTTTTACCTCTTTCTTAGTTTTTGCTAGCTCATCCTCTGTCTGGCTAATTCTGTTTTCAGCTTCTGTTAGTCTGCTTTCCCTTCCCTCAGCTTCTTTCTTCAGTTCATCTAATTCAGTTCTCTAATTACCTCCAGGTAGTTAGTATTTTCTTTGAGGGTCTCATCTGTTGTTTCCCTAATTCTGTTAGTCCTTTCCTCCATAGTTGTCTTCATTTATGTGATTATTAAGTTTACTATTGATTGCATATTTTTCTTATCTATGGTTACTTCTGACTCATTTGTAGTTTCTTCTGGGCTCCTGTCTTCATTCATTGTAGTAGCAGTTTTATTTGCTCCTGGTTTAACCATTCTTTTTTATTGATTTTTTTTTTTATTTTTATGTTCTGTTGTTCTTCAGTAGCTGTGTTTTGAGTGCAAGCCACACTATACTAAATACCTTTATGACAAATGCAGTCACCAACCTCAGAAATTACAATAGTAACTGAAGCAAGGACTGAAGCAGTTTAACCAACAACAGTTAGGAAAACAATGCCTCCAGTCCAAGAAAAAATAGCAACCAAATCCAAATGAAAAAGAGACAGGAAAAAAGGGATAGCAAGAATAGACAATTATACAAATCTACTGTCCACTGTAAATTCTAGGGGTAGCAAGAGAAGAAAGGGAAGTAGAGAAGAGACACACACAAAGAGAGTCCACTCTGAATCAGATTTCTTCCCCCAAATAATTCACAAACTAGTATCAGTGAATTCAGAAAGCAGAATAAGGAGCAAGGAAGAAAAAAAAGACAAGAATGAGAAAAAAAGAAAAGGAAAAGGAAAAAGAAGATAAAAAAGAGCAGTGAAAGGAAAGAGTTTTTTTTAATTAGCTAGGAGGAGGGAGAAGAGGGAGAGTGGATAGAGCAGGTAGGTAGAGTGAAACAAGTTCCTCTCACAATGGATAGGACAGCCAGCCACCTAGCAATGGAAAATACACTAAAAGTTAATTTTGGTCAACCTGAAGGAGGAGGTAATGGGGCACATGTATATATAATAGTAATAATAAAATAAAACAGAGTAAAAAATGCTAACAATCAATCTGCAGCTTGAACAGCCCCCAATTGGCTCAGGCAGCCTGATCAAAGACTGCCAATTGTTAAAAACAAAAACAAAAAAACAACACAAAAAAACCCTCCATGTAGTCTTTCCCAAGTGGGGTGAGGCTCTGATTGGTCAGATATATTGTCACTCCAATTGAGCTTGAGCCACTTAGAAAGAAAAAAAAAGAGCAAAATGAATCAGAAAGGAAAAGGATTGGAATCACATCTCTGGTGAGCCAGGAATCTTGGTAAAGAAAAAATCTCAGCAGGGAGTCTGTTTGTAGCAGCTCTCCAGCCCCCGGTGTCTGGTTATAGGGTGGGAGAGAGGGGTACGCTTCAGAAATAATAAAAACATTTCCTTCTTTTTTTTTTTTTTTCCATTTTCTAACCCAAATTGAGCTATAGTCACCTCTTTGGTGTCACACTTAGGACCTATTATTCACTGTCCTGTTGATGGCCAGGTATCCTACCCTTTGCAGTAGTTGTTGTCAGAGCTCACACCAACAGCTGCCTCCAAGTCATCATCTTGGCTTTGCCCCCTGCTTTCCTATTCTTTAATCCTCTGGGAGTATGGACCCAACTGTGGGTTGCAGAATGTGGAAGGTCTGGCTTCTGTAATTGCTTCCCTGATGACATTGGCACTGACTGGTTGACCCATACTTCCAGCCTACCTCTTTTCCCTAGTGGGGCGGGGCTCTGAGGAAGTGGAGCTTCAGGACACATTGGTGGGGTTGTCTGTCCAGGGAAGTCTGGTTGGCATCATGCTAGCATTTCGAACCTGGTGACTGAAAAGAGAGCTAACATATAAAGCCAAACAAGTTGTTGAGACTAATCATGAACCTAAAGGCTGGAGTAGTGCAGATGAAGAGTTGGGGGGGGGGTCTTTGCTTTGTAGATTGCTAGTAGGCATATTTTATTTATATTCCAAAGGGACTATGGCTATACTAGTTTTTTTTTTTTTTTTCCCTGAGCCTGAAATCTAATATGCATGTGGATCCAAGTTATTTTCTGGGGAGATGATGTCATGGCTGTATAAAGGACCAGAAAGCTGGATCAGGGAAGAGAGTAGCTCCCAAGTATGGAAAAGGTGTATAAATATTGTTGACTGTAAAACCCATCGATTTGATGTGATTTGGGACCCATATTCAGCTTAGGAGCCTATGTGACCTCTGCATCCCTGTAAATCTGAGCTCACATTCTGTGGTCATGAGTAGGAACATTCCATGCTGCCTCAATATCAGGACCCACCTTCCTCAGGTGTAGCATAGAGTATGTTGTCCATCCTCCCTTTGGAGGATGGAACATTCTCTACTGTTGTTGATCCAAGTTGAGGGAAAGGTCCTCTGAGGGCCTTTTGTATTGCTTCTGATAGAGATGACAGGTAAGAATGCAGAGAGGGATTTATTTGAGGTCTAGGCCCTTTATGTCTGTTTGGGAATCTCAGGACTCCCCAACTAGGGCCCCAGTTGATGGGGGCCCTGATAGTGACTAAAGAGTAATTGTTAAAGTATGCCACTCTCTTGCTGTTATTCAGCTTTTGTAGTCCTTGCTTTGATAAGGATAGCTTGGGAGTAAGTGCGGGAAGTATAATAGGAAGTAGGTGAGGATGGTATCTAAATCTAAGTAGACACTATTTCATTATGAACTTCATAATGACTCACTGCAGACTATTGTTTTCCTTTCTAAGTCATAATACACCTACTACTTCCAAATGTCTTTTTTTTTTTTTTTTTTCCCCTTTTTCTATCTTTAGATCCTGATGGAGTTGGAGTTCAAAGTCCTCTGGTCATCTTCCCCTAACATTTTTTCTCTCACTGTATGGATCAAAAATTATTTGTAGGGTGCTGAAGGTAGAGGTTTTGGCTTCTGTAATTGCTTCTCTGCTGGACACGAGCATTGGTAGGTATTCATACCTCTAGTCTTTCCCTAGAAGGGTAGGGCTCTGAAGATGTGAGTTTCCAAGATAAATTGTTGAGGCCTTCTGCCAAGGAAGTCAGGATGATGTTACAATAGTGGCTGCACTCATTCATTTCAGGACCAGTTTTCAGGCCTAGTAGTAATCGACTTGGAATTATCAATGAGAAATAAACGTAACTTCCTGCCAACCACGTGGCCTTGGTCTAGTTCTTCCACTGCATTCAAGCTATAGAACTCAGTGCTGAAACACATTTTTTTCCTGTAACACAAGATTGCTTATCATTATTTCTGGAAAGTTGTAGGTTATTAATAAGTGTTTACAATTCAGCTAATCTGCTCCTATTTGGTAAGCATAGAGGTAGGTATATTTTTCATAATAAAAATCTTCATTTAGGAATTGCATCCCTCTTATCCCACAATCTTGTCAGTCATTATTGAATCACTAAGAAAATAAAATAAAAAAAAATCTTCATTCAAACTTTAAACTCTGATTTTCAAAGATTGCTCACAAGAGGCTATTGATGCCTAGTCCTACAGAAACAAAGTAAATTCAGGCTCTTAGTCCCAAAGTAAGAGATCAGCTCCCCTCCTGATAATTGAAGTCCCTCCTTATCTTGCTGTTAAACCACTATACAATCTCTTTTTTCCCCTGGATGACATGTTTTTGAAAATCATTTCTTATCAGTCACAGAGCAAGCAAAGAAACTCACACTTTAATTTCTACAATAATATATATCAGCAGTTTGAAAATTGGTGTTTTTCATTAAAAAATACTGAATCTTTACGTAGTGACAATTTGACCTTGCATTGGTGCCATAACATATCTAAACTGTTTCTATATATTAAATTTGCTGTGAGAAAAGCAGCAGACTTTTCTGTTCACTAGCAAAGCACTATAAGTTTGACTAGTAAAAGTACATATACATGTCATTTCTGCAGTTAGATCAGATGTAAAACTCTAATTCTAAATGACTACTTTCTTTTTTAATTTTTTTATTGAGTTAATGGTTTACAGTTTATTCATTCACACATGGGTAAAGTTTCATTATGCACCAGGACACCCAAGTTCTCTTTCACTCTTTCCTCCCCCATTTTACCCAGAATCTTTTGATTTGATTCAATACACCTTGTCCAGCCCATGTTTTACTTTGTGCCCTCCCTCCCTGTCCTCATATATTAAGTTCTATTTATATGTGAGATCATTTGATTTTTGTCCTTCTCCTTTTGACTTATCTTGCTTAACATGATATTTTCCAGTTTCATCCAAGATGATGCAAAGGAGATGACTTCATTTCTAACAGCTGAGTAGTATTCCATTGTGTATACACATCACCATTTTTTTTTTTTTTTTTTAGCCACTATTTTGACATTGGATATCTGGATTGCATCCAGGTTCTGGCAATTACAGATTGTGCTCTTATGAATAAAGGTATACATAGATATTATCTGCTAAGTGTTTTTATTTGAGTATATCATTTGGTATGTACCCAGAAGGGGAATATCTGGGTCATTGAGTAGGTCCATTTCTAGTGTTCTGAGAAATCTCCAGACTGCTTTCCAGAATTTTTGGACCATTTTAAACTCCCACTAGTAGTGCAGAAGTGTCCCCTTTCCCCCTATCCTCTCCAATAGTTATTGCTTCTGTCCTTTCTGATGTATGACACTGTCACAGGTGTAAAGTTGTATCTCATTGTGGTCTTTATTTGAATTTCTCTGAGCAGTGATTTTAAGTAGCTCATATATCTATTGGCCTTCTACATCTCTTCTTCAGTTAAGTTTCTGTCCATGCCATTACCCCATTTCCTAATGGGGTTGCTTGTTTTTTTTTTTTTGGCCCTAAGCTTACTGAGCTTTTTATGTATTTTGATTATTAGCCTTCTGTCTGAAGTATGTTGTGTAAAGATCTGTTGGGTATCTTTCTGTTTGGGTGGTAATGTACTTTTCTATGTATAGAATCTTCAGTTTGATGTGGTACCATTGGTTTATTTTAGCTTTTTTTTTCTGTTGAGTTTGAGTATTTGAAGGCTTTCATTTTGGGGAGCATAGATCATGAAGTGTTTTCTTGTATGGTTTTGTTAGTTTTTGGCCAAATGTCTATGTTCTTGATCCACTTGAAATTGACTTTTGTGCGTGGTGATATGTGATGGTTCTATTTCATCTGCTTGTATATCTCAATTCAAATTTTCAAATACCATTTGTTGAGGAGAGTCTACTCTCATTATTTAACAGTGTGGTGCTCCTTGTCAAAAATTAGTTGACCATAGATGTGGGGTCCTATTTCTGTATCTTCAATTTTATTCCACTAGCCTGTGTGTCTATTTTGGTTCCAGTAACAGGCAATTTTGATTACAGTAGCTCTGTAGTATAGCTTGATGTTAGGTAATGCAATGCCTCTAGCCTTGATCTTTCTTTCTTTCTCTCTTCTTTCTTTCTTTTCCAAGATTACTTTGACAATTTTGGGGAATTTTTGGCTCCAGATAAAGTTTTGTAACTTTTTTTTTTTCAGGAATTTTAAACTTTATTCAGGAAAATTGAGAGTATTTACATGTTAGGCCAAGAGAGAAAAAGAGTGAATAAGAGGGAAAGAGAGGGAGAGAAGCCCCCAGAGCTCTTACATGTTGATGGCATGCTCGCCTAAAGCCAAGAGCAAGAGAGAGAGAGAGAGAGAGCTCTCAAAGCAGCCACTCAAATAGTGACCTAGGTAGAGAGTGGACAAGCTCGCAGGTCTAGCTTATAACACACAAACTCTGCCTTCACCTTTCTAAGCCTCACCTGTCACCACTCTCATTTTCTGGACAGTACCCTCCAGGTACCTCCTGTCTTTCACCATTTCCCACTTCTAGGAGTACGCACCCAAAATTCTTTTTTCTTTTGGGGATGCTGAAGGATAGAGTTTTGTTCTTCTGTAACTTCTTTCTGCTGAGATGGACTTTAGTCTGGTCAGTCCACACTCCCATACAGACCCGTTTTGTCTTTAGTATTTCCCTATTTGGGTAGGCTCTGGAGAGATGAGGTTTCTGGACAGTTCACCATGTAGCCATCTGTGCAGGGAGTCAGAGTGGAGTCTTGGCAGCATCTGGAACTTGATGGATGGTGACCTAGGCAGAGAGAGCAATTTTTGTAACCTTTTTCCCTTTTCCTTCAAAGAAGTCTGTTGGTACTTTGATGATAATGCATATATATATATATATATATGGCTCTGGATAGGATGGTCATTTTTACTATGTTAATTCATCCAATTCATAGACAAAAGATGTCTTTCTAGGCCTTTGTATCTGTACTTTCTTAAAGAGTGATTCATAATTTTTAGTGTGTAATAATTTTTAGTGATTCATAATATTTTAGTGTGTAAGTCCTTCACTTTATTTTTTAGACATAGACTGTTTTTGCTGCTATAGTGAAGAGGATTGACTTCTGTATATTTTCTTCCTCTAATTTTGTGTTTGTCATTGATTTTTGTACATTGATTTTGTAGCCTGCCACTTTAATATATTGGACAATAACATCCAGGAATTTTTTGCTATTTAGTGTTTTTTTATGTATACAATCATATCATTTGCAAATAGGGACAATTTAACTTTACCAACCTATATCTTTTTGATTCTTTTCTCTTGACTGATTGCTTTGACGAAGTCTTCCAAGTCAATGTTGAATAGTAGTGGTGGTAATGGACTTCCCTGCCTTGTATTTGACTGAAGAGGGAAAGAGTTCGACTTATCACCATTGAGTATGACATTGGTTATTGGTTTGTTGTATACCAATTCAAGTGGTTTGAGAAATTTCCCATCTATTCCCATTTTTTAAATGTTTTGATCATGAAAGGATGTTGGACTTTGTCAGAGGCTTTATATGCATCTATTGAAATGATAGTTTGATTTTTGGTTTTACATTTGTTGAGGTGGTGCATCACATATATTAATTTATGCATATTGAACCAGCCTTGAATCCATGGGATAAAACTTACTCAACTATGGTAACCAATATTCTTACTGTACTGCTGCATGCAGCTGGTAAGAAGTTTGTTGAATATCTTAGCATCTATGTTCACAGGTTGGTTTGTAGTTTTCTTTTTTGTTGCATCTCTTCCCATTTTTGATATTAGTGTATTGGTATTATAAAGGTTGTTAGGAAGGATTCTTATATCTTTGATTTTTTGGAAGAGCTTCAGAAATATTGGTAGTAGCTGTTTTTTAAAGGTTTTATAGAATTCATTTGTAAAACCACTCATACCCAGACTCTTACTGTTGGGGAGGTTTTTGATTACTGTTTAAATTTCTTTGACTGTAATTGGTCTATTCATGTTTTCATTTCCTCTTGGCTTAGTCTTGGGAAGGTATGTTTTTAGAAATGTATCCATACCTTCCAGATTTTTTAGTTTTGTGGTATATAGTTTGTCATAGAAGCTTTGTGTGATGCTTTGGATAACTGTGGTGGTTTTTGTGGTCTTTTCCATTTCATTCATGGTGTGACTTATTTGGGTCTTCTTCCTGCTTTTTAGTGAATCTGGCCAAGGATTTGTCAATTTTGTTAACCCTTTAAAAGAACCAGATCTTATCTTCCTTGATCTATTGTTTTGTCTTGTTCATGGTTCTTTTGTTGTCAATGCTAATTTCTGCTCTGATTTTTGTTATTTCACTCCTTCTGCTTGCTTGGAGTTTCTTCTTTTTCTTACTCTTTAAGGCATGAAGCCAGGTTGTTTATTTGAGTTTTTTTTTTCCAGAGCATTAATCAGCTCTGTTTTTTGCTGGTGCAGGGGATTGAACCTGAGTCTACAGATCCTCGGGCATAAGAATCTTTTCACATAAGCAAGCCTGCCCTGTTTTCTTATTTCTTGATATATGTCTGTATGGCTATGACTTTCCCTCTTATTATAGCTTTATCTGTGTCCCAAATATTCTGATAGCATGTGTGTTTATTTACTTACTTTTGTTTTAAATTGTTACTTTCTTATACTTTCCAATCTTTTAAATTTTTAAAAAAAATTATTAGGGAACTAATGTTTTACATTAGACAGTAAATACAATAGTTTGTACATGCATAACATTTCTCAGTTTTCCATATGACAATACAACCCCCATTAGATACTCTGAAGGACCTGTATTATGTTCTCTCCACCCACCCAAGAGTCTTTTACTTTGGTGCAATACACCAATTCCAGTTCAGGTTCTACTTGTGTTTTCTCTTATGATCTTGTTTCTCAACTTCTGCCTGAGAGTGAGATCATCCCATATTCATCCTTCTGTTTCTGACTTATTTCACTCAACATGAATTTTTCAAGGTCCATCCAAGATTGGCTGAAAATGGTGAAGTCACCATTTTTTTATAGCTGAGTAGTATTCCATTGTGTATATATACCACAACTTGCTCAGCCACTCATCTGTTGTGGGACACCTGGGTTGCTTCCAGGTTTGGGCTATTACAAATTGTGCTACTAAGAACATATGTGTACACACATCTTTTTGGATGGGTGTGTTGGGTTCCCTAGGATATATCGCCAGGAGACGAATTGCAGGATTATAGGGTAGGTCCTTTTCTAGCCTTCTGAGAGTTCTCTAGACTGTTTCTCCACAGAGGCTGAAACAATTTACATTCCCACCAGTAGTGCAGGAGGGTTCCTTTGACCCCACAACCTCTCCAGTATTTGCTGCTATTACCTTTTATGATGCATGACATTCTCCTAGGAGTGAAGTGGTATCTCATTGCTGTCTTTATTTGCATATCTCTGACAATGAAAGACTTGAAGCATTTTTTCATGTGTTTCTTGGCCTTTTGGATCTCTTTTGTGGTGAATATTCTGACCATGTTCTCTCCCCATTTTTGGATGGTGTTATTTGTTTTCTTGTGGTTGAGTTTGGCAAGCTCTTCATATATTTTGGTTATTAGCCTCTCCTCTTGTCTGATGTATGGCATGTAAAGATCTTCTCCCATTCTGTGAGGAGTCTCTTGGTTTCGGTAGTGGTTTCTTTTGCTGAGAAGAAGTTTTTTAATTTGATGTAGTCCCATAGGTTTATGCTTGCCTTAGTCATCTTTGTAATTGGATTCATTTCATTGAAGATGTCTTTAAAATTTATGCAGAAAAGAGTTCTGCCAATATTTTCCTCTAAGTATCTTATAATTTCTGGTCTAACATCCAAGTCCTTGATCCACTTGGAATTTACTTTTGTATTTGGTGAAATACAGCGGTTCAGTTTCACTCTTCTGCATGTTTCAACCCATTTTTTCCAACACCATTTGTTGAAGAGACTCATTTTTCCCCATTTAATAGTCTAGGCACCTTTGTCAAAGGTGTGGGGGCTTAATTTTGGGCTCCCAATTCTATTCCACTGGTCAGTGTGTGTATTCATGTTCTAATACCAAGCAGTTTTGATGACAATGGCACTATAATACAAATTGAGATCTGGGAGTGTGATGCCTCCAGTTCTGTTCTTTTTTCTCAAGATTGTTTTGGCAATTCTAGGTCTTTTCTGGTTCCAGATAAACATTTGTAGCATTTGTTCTATTCTCCTAAAATGTGCTTGGGATCTTGATGGGATAGCATTAAATTTGTAGATGGCTCTGGGTAGTATATTCATTTTGATGATCTTAATTCGTCCAACCCATGAACATGGAATATCTTCCCACTTCTTTGTGTCTTTTTCAATTTCCTTGAGTAGTGACTCATAATGTTCAGTATATAAGTCTTTCACTTCTTTGGTTAGGTTTACTCCTAGATATTTTATTTTTGTTGCTATAGTAAAAGGAATTGATTTCTGGATTTCATCTTCTTCTAACTTAGTGTTTGCATAGAGGAATGCCCCTGACTTTTGAATGTTAATTTTGTAGCCTGATACCTTACTGTATTGTCTGATGATTTCCAAAAGCTTCTTGCTGGATTCCTTAGGTTTTTCTATGTATAGTATCATGTCCTCTGCAAATAGGGGTAGTTTGACTTCTTCTCTTCCAGTCTGTATGCTTTTAATTCCTTGTTCCTGCCTGATAGCTGTGGCAAGAACTTCCAACACTAGGTTGAATAGTAATGGTGACAGTGGGCAGCCCTGTGTAGTACCTGATTGAGGGGAAATAGTTCTAGTTTTTCACCACTGAGTATGATGTTGGCTGTAGGTTTGCTATAGGTAGACTTCACTATCTTCAGGAATTTTTCATCTACTCCCATTTTTTGTAGCGTTTTGATCATAAAGGGTTATTGTATTTTGTTAAAGACTTTGTCTGCATCTATTGCTATGACCATGTGGTTTTTGGTCTTGTTTTTGTTGATGTGGTAGATCATGTTGATTGATTGACATATATTAAACCAACCTTGCATGCCTGGACAAACCCCACTTGGTCATGATGAACAAACTTTTTAATAGACTGGTGTATTCGGTTGGCTAGAATTTTGTTCAATATTTTAGATCTATGCTCATCAGAGATAGTGGTCTGTAGTTTTCTTTTTTAGTTGTGTCACTGTCCATTTTTGGTATCAAAGTGATGTTGGCTTCATAGAAGCTAGAAGGGAGTATTACAGTGTCTTCAGTCTTCTGGAAGACTTTTAAAAGTAGAGGTATTAGTTCTTCTTTGAAGGTTTTGTAGAATTCATTTGTAAAACCATCTGGTCCAGAACATTTATTTTTGGGAAGATTTTTGATAAGTGTTTCAATTTCATTAGCTGTGATGGGCCTGTTTATGTTACCTAGTTTTTCTTTATGAAATTTTGGAAGTTTATAGGTATCTAGGAAATCATCCATTTCTTCCAGGTTCTCTAGTTTGGTGGCATTTAGTTGTTCATAGAAGTCTCGCATGATATGTTGAATTTCTGTGGTGTCTGTTGTGATATCTTCTCTTTAATTTATGATCTGATTTATTTGGGTCTTCTCCCTTTTCTGTTTTGTGAGTCTGGATAAAGGTTTTTCATTTTTGTTTAGTCTTTCAAAAAACCAACATTTACTTTCGCTGATCTTTTTTTAATGATTTTCTTATTATTTACTCAACTATTGTTTAGATGTTGACATCATTATTCTGTGGTTCAAACTTTGGGGGGCTTTTATCTGGACCCTTGTCTTGGTTCATTTCTCCAATATTTCTTCTTGTTGGTTTAGCACTTCTATATAGTATGTTGAAGTCCTTCTCTCAGTACTTTTCAAATTACTGATCATATTGCCTGGATATATTTGTGTCTAAGTAACAGAATTAAAGCTTTCACAGTTGTGGAAATTGATACTTGTTTTAATAGTATTTTTATCTCTGAGTTGGAACTCAGTGGCTTAAAAACCACTTTTGTTCTTTGTCTTCCCTGTAGGTTATGGGAGCCTGAGGGCTTTAAAACTTTAAGTAGGCTTCTTAAATAATCACTGACTCCTGACCAAGAGATAAAGCAGGGTGGAGCAGAGATAATTCAGTAGTTATGCAAAGTGTCTTTCACAACCCCACTGCTAGGCCACTGAGGTATAGATCTCCTAAGTTTTCTTGTTAGTTCTCTGTCCCCTGGTGTCAGCACAGGACCTCCCCCTGCTGCTCCATATTCTGAGGCTAGTAGCAATGGAGACTCACAGTTGCATTTGGTGAGTCTTAGGGGAGTCCTCTCCTCCCTTCAGGTTTCTTTTTGTTGGTGAAACAGACTGGAAGTGGTGTCTCAACTGTTAAACTGCTGGACTGTTACCAGCCACTTAATCTCTCCCTAGACTTCTCTGTCCATGAGCCACAAGTGTTTGTGCTCATTGGTGATTTGGTGGTTTCCTGAAGTCATTCTAGTTCTGTCTTGTTAAGGTCCCAGATGATCTCCTTGGTATTCCTAGTTGACCTGGGAGAGGAGAGGAGAGGAGAGAAACACTGCTGCTCCATTTCAAGCCTTGTGAAGGTTCTCCAGACTGCTCTCCACTGTGAATTTGCATTCCTACCAGCAGTATAAGAGGGTTCCTTTGTCCTCACAGCCTCTTAAGTGTTTGTTGCTGCTGTTGCTTTTGGTGTAAGACATTATTACAGGGGTGAGGTGGAATCCCATTGTTTTATTTGCATTCCTCTGACAATCAGTGACCTGGAGCAATTTTTCATATTTATGTCGGCCTTTTGGATCTCTTTTGTAGTGAATATTCTCTTCATTGGGCCATTTGCTTTTTTTTGATGCTGAGTTTGGTGAGCTCTTTATATATTTTGGTTATTAATCCCCTGTCTGATGTATGGCAGCTGAAGATCTTCTCCCATTCTGTAAATGGTCTCTTTGTTTGAGTGATGGTTCCTTTTGCTGTGCAGAAGCTCTTCAATTTTATATAGTCCCACTGATTAGTTTTTGATTTAGTCTTCCTTGCATTTGAGTTTGTAGCATCAAAAATGTCCTCGAGGTTTAGATGGGAGAGTTTTTCTCCAATATTTTCCTCTAAGTATTTGATAGTTTCTGGTCTAACATCCAGATCCTTGATCCATTTGGAGCTGATTTTTGTTTCTAGTGAGATAAAGTGGTTCAGTTTCATTCTTTTGCATGTTTCAGTCCAGTTTTCCCAGTCCCATTTATTGAAGAGAGCCTCTCTCCTCAACGCAATTAATTGGGCACCCTTATCAAAAATTAGATGTTCATAGGTGTGGGGCTTCATTTCTGGTATTTCAATTCTGTTTCACTGCTTTGTGTATCTATTTTTGTTCCAGTACCAGATTGTTTGATTATAATGGCCTAAAAAAGATGGTCTTACTTGTCACTTCTAGAAAGTAAGCAAGAAACAAGTGTCTACTAAAATCACCTAGAATATATTACTCAAGGCAATACTGAGTTCCCTGATATCTTCTGTTCACTTCAATAGTTGATTGAGAACTTATAAAACTGTTGTTTAATTCACTGTCATCTTCCCCAAGTACAGTGGCATGTTCCTGGAGGCAAGGCTTCCTCTAGGTCCTAAATACCATTCCTAAACTTAATGATGCATACGTTCTGGGAGAATTTTACAACCTGAATATTTTGATACATGATTGCTGGTGCAGCATATCATGTGAAGATAAGAGAGACTCAACAATTGACAAGTACACATTGAAACAGATCATCCTCCTCTTTCCCTCTAGAACTTGCCTCTCCTTAGTTGTCTTCAAAGGAAGTTCTAGGTCAAAATTGTTGATTTGCATCTTGCATAGTACATTCTTTTGGATATTTTCAAATAGCTTTGGCAAGTAGCTTTCTGAAATAAGAAGTCACACTTTCAACTTGATTTAGGTTTAATTTTTAAACAGTTTCAATGCTTATGAGTATTGAATAATGTTTTATTTTAAATAATAATTAGGGCTTCTATAAAAGAAATTTAAAAACTGTTTGAAGGGGTTTCAAAGTCTGCTTAATTTTAGGCTGTCTCAGAAATAGAGACAATTTCCATAATTTTGTTTTTAAAAGTATAGACCTGTCACTCTTGCAAGTACCTTAAGGAAGCAATTTTGTTTAAAAGGTTACAGAACCTTTTTTTCTTCTGACATTTTTCTTAAAAATATTCATGTTTAAGAGATAGATAAGTACTTCATATGTGCTTTTGAAATTCTTTATTTTAAAATAAAAACAGATATTTTCTTTTTTACTGCATTCAATATTTATGTATATAGCTAGTAACACACACATATATACATACATCATACATACACACATGCATGCATACAGAAAGTTTCAAATATATGGTGTTTAGGTTATGTTGTTTATGGGCTTTCATGCCTAAGGTTTGAGGTTCCAGGTTCATTCCTCAGCACAATCATAAGTCAGAGTTGAGTAGTGCTCTTTGTTCTGTCCCTTCTCCTTCCGTATCTATCTCTTATTAAAATAAATAGTGTTTATATGTTTAATAAAAGCATTGTGGTGTTTGTATAATTCAAATAATAACTGCAATTGTGGAAGAAATCACTACTGTACAGAAGAAGAAACAACACTTTGCAGTCATTCTTCCATTCACTCAGAACTGTGCTAGATTCCAGTTTTTTAAATATAATCTTCAACAAGGTCATCTAATGGTGGAGAACACAAAATTAAAAGACAAAACCTACTAGACTGCAAGTATTTAAATTGTGTGCATTATGTTATTATTAATTTGGTATCACCTCCAATTTAAGCAAAATTCTATCAGTGTAGGTGAAAAAAATCTTGCTGTTTTCAAGTTATAATTCCAATATTACCAACATTTTTTGTTTCTCAGGTATCCTTACTGTGGAATACTAACAGGAAAATACTACAGACCCTGGCAGTAAGCCTAAACTTGAATTGGATACTGAAGAATAGTGAAAGGCAGACATTGAGAGGGCTGAGAATATAAGAGGTCTTAGAGCTTTCTGAGACCCCAGCTGAAGTCAGGAGCAATCATGGATAGGGGGCTAAAGGACACAGGTTATGAAAAGAGAACTTGAATTTCACCAGAAACTGACAAGTGCTTTGATGCTGTGTGATTAGGTCATAAAAATGAATAGAGGCTACGATGAAAGAACAAGACTTCAGAAGAATTTAAGGATGGAAAGATGATGAGAGAAGGAGGCATCTATGAGGCATAACCCAGTAGGAGAGGAAGCAGAAGGCATCACTATTCCACACCCATTTGAAATAAAAACTTATTCTTAAAGTATTTTTTACTGACAAAAACTGCACATGTGTATTATATTTAGAAAATACAGAAAGCACATCAATTACCTTCAACACCACATGTAAGTATAACTAGTTACACTCTGTCTTTGCTGGTGAATATATGTGTGAACATGTGCAGGAGTGTGAATGTAAACATGTATGGCATCATTTGCAAATATGTGAACATGTGTATATGATTATGTGATTGCACACATTAAAATAGAGTACATGAATACATGTGTTTGCATAAACACATATTTTCATGTGTGTACATGTGTGAGTATATTGCACACCTGTGAATGTGTGTACATGTGTGGATGTGACTTCATGTATGTCTGTTTAGGTTATAATATTTAGCTATGCTCTATTTTGCTTCCTCACAAAATACTGTAACTTGATATATCTTCTCCTGCAACTGAATAGTTTCAAAATAATATTCTATTCAATAAAGTAACTGTAATTTAGTTATTCTTTTATTGTTAGACATTAGTAAAAACTTTTGCCAAAGTAACTGTATAAGGCCAAACTAGAAATTAACTGCTTCGTCTTTGTTTTTATGTAAAGTAGATGTATGTCTAAATTAATTTTAAAAAATTATTAAAAGAAAGCATAATAAATAATAAGTCAAAGTAAATAACTAAATTACATACTTCACCAAATTAAAACAATTAACATTAAAAGCATCTGTGCTCTAATTAGATAGAACTAGTTAATTTTGTTCTTGCAAGAAAGCAAGATGATAGGCACTGTCGTTTTCGACGGGTTAGGTTGTTTTCGCCGGGCTGGCTTCACGGGCAGGTAACAGATGACCAGGGACTCATAGTTGAGCTGTAGGCAGTATCTCTTTATTCATGCAGGACGCAGCACAATCTAAGACGAGCTAAGCTAAACTCAAGGTAAAGTTCAGTACTCTAAAACTCACAATGCTGTCTTTATATATACTTCCCAAGTAGGGTGGAAACAGGATGTGACATAGAGAGGGTGGAGAGAAAAGTGACTGGTGACAATCAGAGTGTGACAAGGAGAGGATCAGGGTGTGACAAGGAGGGGGGGGTGGAGCAAAAACATATCATGAAACAGTGGGGATTGAACCAATGCCCTGGAGGGAGGTGCTTGTTAACAGTGGTTATATAAATAGAATGAAGTGGTTATGTAAATAGAATAGTGTTAAGCAGGGGGGATTTAAACCAAATGAAACAGAAGGGGTCTCATGCATACCAACAAGGCACTTCTGCAGCTTTTAATTCAAATGCTGAAATGTCCTCTTTCTAGACTGAAAGGATATAATAATATCCTGTGATGAAAGTAATAGGATAGAAAGTTAAGTTTTATTTCACCATACAGTTTTTAAAACAATATTGATATTTTTTTCCAGAGTATTGCTATTTCCCTCCTGGCTTATGCTTCATTTGAATTTCCTTTTTTCTTTATTTTTTAAAAATTCTTTATTGAAGGATTAATGTTTTACAGTTGACAGTAAAATACAATAGTTTGTACATGTGTAACATTTCTCAGTTTTCCACATAATAATTCAATCCCCACTAGGTCCTTCTTTGCTATCATGTTTCAGGACCTGAGTGTTCCACCCTATTCCAGTATCTTTGACTTTGGTGCAATACACCAAGAGTATTGCTGTTTTTAATCAGCAGAGGAAGATGTATGTATATGATTATTTCTGCTACAAGGGTTCTTACTATGTTATTAAAATGCCAAATTATGGTACATCTGTCTTGGGTTATACCTGTTTTCTTCTTGTTTATTTGTTTTGCTATGCATCACAATTCAGCCTTTAAGAATTATTTCTAGGAATACATCCATTTTATTTTGCTGGATCCACCACCACATTCTCAGTCCATATATTTGGCTTATCTTTACCCTTTACTTCCC
>NW_026647620.1:182500-187331 GCF_950295315.1 Erinaceus europaeus | reverse complement strand
TGCCAGGGATTGAAGCTGGGCCTTCACACGCACGAGGCCCCTCCTCTGCCACTGAGCTTTCTCCCTGCCCTGTGCTTGGATTCTCTGAAACCCTTCTACTGAGCTGGTCTGCTCTGTGCTCGGAGGTCCATGCGCTCGCCAGCCCTGGGAGATGCGGGCTCTCCCTCCTCTTTGCCTGAACTGGGGGGTGGGCAAGGAGCCCATTGGGACTTGGGAAGCTTTTCCAAGTAGAGTCTGGGTAATCAGATTCTGTGGTGCGTTCCAAAGTGTGAGGAAGGAGACTGGAGTTTGGGGCTGATTTTGCATCAAGGGTTGAGTGGTCCGAGAGGTGGCACAGTGGATAAAGCATTAGACTCTCATGCATGAGGTCCTGAGTTGAACCCTGACAGCACATGTACCAGAGTGATATCTGGTTCTTTCTCTCTCTCCTCCTACCTTTCTTTTTTTAAAAAAATTTAATGATCTTTTACTTATTGGATAGAGACAGCCAGAAATTGAGAGGGTAGGGGGGGACAGGAAGAGAGAGAAAAAGAGAGAGACACCTGCAGCCCTGCTTCATCACGTGTGAAGTTTGTCTCCTGTAGGAGGGTACTAGGGGCTTGAACCCAGGTCCTTGTGCACTGTAACATGTGCACTCAACTAGGTGCACAGCTACCTGGCCCCTCTCCTTCCACCTTTCTAATAAATAAATAAAAATCTTATATAAAAATGGGGGAGATAACATAATATTTATGCAAACAGACTCATGCTTGAGGCTCCCAGGTTCCAGGTTCAGTCCTACCATAAATCAGAGCTGAGCAGTGATCTGGTAAAAAACAAACAAACAAAAAAACCCAGACAAACTTATCATTAAAAAAAAAATTACTGGGAGTCGGGCAATGGGTTAAGCGCACGTGGCGCAAAGCACAAGGACTGAAAGAAGGATCCTGGCTCAAGCCCCTGGCTCCCCATCTGCAGGGTAGTCGCTCACAGGCAGTGAAGCAGGTCTTCAAGTGTCTGTCTTTCTCTCCCCCTCTCTGTCTTCCCCTCCTCTCTTCATTTCTCTCTGTCCTATCTAACATGATGACATCAATAACTACAACAATAATAAAAAAGGGCATACATAGTCTGGGAGGTGGCGCAGTGGCTAAGGTACTAGAACTCTCAAACATGAGGTCCTGAGTTTGATCCCCAGCAGCACATGTACCAGAGTGATGTCTGGTTCTTTCTCTCTCTCTCTCCTATATTTCTCATTAATAAATAAATAAAATATTTATTAAAAAAATAAGGGCAACAAAAGGGAAAATAAATAAATAAATATAAAAAAATAAAATAAAAATCCCTGTTGGCTAAAATAAATATGGGTGGTGTCTTTAAAAAAAAAAAAAAGAAAAGGACTGATTTGTCCTCAGGTAGAACTAAGTCCCAGCACTCATTGAAGCCAGTAATACAGCCAGAGCTCCCCAAGGCCTCTGTCCCCATGTCCTCTGCTTCTCTCCCTCCTGCAAGAAAGGAGCTTCCAGCCACCCACCTACGACGTAGCAGAGCCCAGGTTCAGACTTGTCCTTCTGCCCCTGCACCCAGTGCCACACCGCCACTGCTAACAGCGGGGCAAAGCACCCACAGCCAGCAGACTTCCCCAGCGCAGGCTTGGCTGGTGCTTCTCCGACTCTGCCTTCTGGGTACACCTGACAGGCCGCCCGGGGCCTGGGATCAAGTGCTCTGCTCAGCTCCGCTTGCTCTCCCAGCCACCCCTGGCCTCTGTTCTCCTCTCTGCTTTTAACCTCTCCTCCAGCATGTTTCTCTGTCAGGCTATTGTGAAGCTAAAGATAACCCAGCCTGAGTGTTGGAGGCAGTGCAGGGAAGGGTTTAGGGAGCGGGCTGTGTGTCAGTCCCAGGAGAGGGGCTGCCTTCCTCCTTCCAGCGGTGCTGTCTGGGGACCGAGCATCATCCTGTGCTGTGCAGAGCTCTCGCTGTGCTGTGAGCAGGTGGGGTCTGAGGCCGGCAGCGCTGTTCCCTGCAGAGCTGAGTTCTGAGCCAGCAGAAGGAGGGAGGACCGATCCCTCGGCTTGGAGGAGAGGCCGCAGGGTGGCTGGGAAGCTGCAAGTGGGTCCCCAGGACACAGGCCCGCGATGAGGACCGGACACACCTGCTTGGGTCTGTGCACTTCTCTGCCCCGAGGTTTGGGGCCAGCCAGGGGGTGGCAGGCGCATGGCACAGACACACTGCCCTTCTTCACCCCCACTGGTCGCCTCTCGGCTCTGCTCCAGGCCCAGCTGGAGGTGTGGCTAGTTCAGGTTCATGTTAAGTGGAGCACAGAGGTCCCTCGCCACTTGTCTCTGCTATTCCGAGCACCGTAGCCAGAGCCTCCCCATGAATCCATTCGTCACACATCCATCCAGGCAAGCCAGGCCCAACACGTGGCAGCCCGTTGTCTCCAGGCCGAGCCTCATGCCAGCAAGCCCGGCCTCCCTATAGACTCACGGCTTCTTCTTGAGTAAGACAGTGCCCTTCCCCAGAGAGCTGAGGCCTAGCCTTGACGTCTGACCTCACTCAGCTAGCGAGCAGGGCCCCTTCTCCCCTGAGCAGCTCCACCCTGCCCATCTGTTTGCAGGTCCCAGCACAGAGCATCCGAATCAGCCCATCACTGCCTCTGCCCCCAGCCCTGCCCCCAGCTGTCAGGGTCTCGGGGAGCCTGCCTCAGCCACAGGAAGCTCCACCCAGAGGCGCACAGAGATTCTCACCCCGCATGGGACCTTCTTCTTCTAGCGTTTGCCCTTCTTCCGTAGCCAGTCAACAGCGTCAGGTTGAGCCTGATGTAAAGACCTCCTTTGAATCTGGAGAGGGGGCAGTCATTGACTATGTGGGTCATAGTCTGTCTATAGCCGCAGGGGCAGTTCGGGTCGTCTCTGGCTCCCCAGCGATGGAACATAGCAGCACACCGGCCATGGCCTGTTCGATACCGATTGAGGAGGGCCCAATCATAACATGCTAGGTCAAAGCCGGGTTGACGCTTGCAGGGGTCTGTGATGAGGTGTTTGTTCTTTACCTCAGCTGACTGCCAACTCTGTTTCCAACGGGACCTTCTGAGGCTGGGACAGTCCCCTGCGGCCTGTGGGGGGCAGGGATGCCTGAAGCCTCTGGTTTGCCGGAGTCCCTGGGCCCAGCCTGGCCTCTCTGAGAGGCAGGGGAGGAATGCCTCCAGGGCAGGGCTCTTCCGGAGAGGCCGCAGGACCCTTCCCTGCTGGGCTGGGGCTCTGCTCCGAGTGGGCACACAGACCACCTTAGCTCTCTCAGCTTAGCAGTGGGAGCCCGTGTTCATTCCCTTCCTTAATCCTCTCCAGTGTCTTCCTTCCTCTTGCCCACCCAGCTCACCTCCTACCCACAGCCCCAGAAGAGGAAAGCTAGACATAGGGATATAGGTGAGGCCACACTGGAGCCCTAGACTTGCAAGCATGAGGCCCCAAGTTCAAGCCCCAGCACTGCTTGTGGCAGAGTGAGGCTCTGGTTCTGTCTCCGTCATTCACTGTCATCAGAGAGTGAGGGAATAGAACAGAACCTGGGGTTCATGTCATCCTGCCACCAGGCCCACACACGCTGCTGCAGCACATTCCTGTCCCCCAGGCCCGACGCGATCCACAAACACTCGCCAGACTTGGGGTACAGGCTCGAACATTCCCTGGCCCTGGCCCTGGCCTGTGCCAGCCGCCTCACCTGGGAGTAAGGTCCTTCCCAACCTCGTGAGGAGCGCAGGCAGGTGGTGTGAACCCACGGCCGTGAACCCGGCCTGCTCACTTCTGGAGCAGGGCTGCAGGGCTGGGCTGAGAGCAGGGGCGGTGAGGAGTCGGGACGGCCTCTGTGAGACAGACCCAGAAGGCTGGGCCACGCACAGGGCGGCAGCCTGGGCCCCATCAGAGGTCTCTGTCTCTGGCCCTTGCCTATCTCACTGGTTGTAGCAGATGGGATCTGTGGCCCGGGGAAGAGCAGGTGGGTGGGTGCTTTCCAGGGGAGGCTGTCCGAACCCAGAGTGTGGAGAGACCCAGTCCAGTGGGGAGGGAGGGTAGCGACCATGAACTTCAGCACAGGCGGCACTGGTGCTCAGACAGGCCCAGCCTCTCCCCTCTGTGCTCCTACCTCGGGCCTCAGGGTGTGGGGGCCTCCAGCGCCCTCTGCCTTTCAGGCAAGATTCAGGATATTTTCAGGAAGGCCTCAGACCGCCTCACTTGGGTCTGCTGGCCGCTCCCAGCACGCCCCCTGCCACAGGAGCCCTGGGGTCACAGTGGGTACTGAGCACAGAAGCGTCCCGCAGAGCCCCAAGCTGCAGGGGATGTGTCACCGGCTGTGAGCTCCCTGCCATTTGCTTGTTCGCTCTGCACTTGCTACAAGCCCAGACACAGCGGGGGCCAAGGGGACCTAGCGGCTCAACGCCATCAGGGGAGCCGGGCTCAGGGCCAGCTGCCAGCGAGTGACAGCTGCGATAAGTATGCAGCACGGGCGGCGGGCTGGAACAGCCTCCCCCGCCCGGTGCTTATCTGCTCCCGCGCGGCAAGAGCAGCAGCAGGTGCGGACCTTGGCAGGACATGCGAGCTGTGGTGGGGCTTCAGGCAGTGCCGCCACCCCTCACCCACGTCCTGAGTCCACCGCCACTCTGGCGGGGACCTTCCCACTGGCACACCTGCTCTGTATCAGACTCCAGGTGTCCCTGAGCGGTGGCAGGCCTGGCCCAAGGGTAGAGGGCCTGCTCCTAACCCTTCCTGTCCCCGAGTCCCTTCCACCATCTCAGCACCTCTCCCCCAAGCTCTCACGGGCTAAGCTGGCAGAGGGCTGGGCAGGGATGGCAGAGCATTGAGAA